>NC_045742.1:8373557-8397801 GCF_008692095.1 Etheostoma spectabile
GGGGAAATGTCATCTGGGTAACAGGTGATTGAAGTGACGGACTGATTGCCAATTAGTGCGTTTCATCCCAATAGGCTATACATGAAAAACAAATGATTTTAAATATTGATTATATTCGGGTCCTATTCTTATTCCACGGCACAGCTCGTTCACCATCAAATGACATATTTCCGACATCCACGTGGCCAGGCGGACGCCCATTTAGCCAGCACATTTGGACTTGGCTCTTTTAAGAAGTTACTGGGCTAATCCCGTGAAAGCCCCTGGTATATAAATACCAGCAGACCATAGACTGTATGCAACACGCACACGCACACGCACACGCGCACTCTCAGAGGGACGGAAAGACTATTAAAACATAGGGAGCCAATCGCTTCTCAAACAGAGCAATAAACCCTTGTTTGGATGGCCTCTGAGTAATCCAATTAAGATGATGCACATTTTAAGTTAGAATCATTCATGTCATTTAAAAGTAATTGACTTATTTGCATTAATATATATTTTGTATGGAAATACGACAGTATCATGTCCTGACATTTAACAAACGTTAACTTAAACTGGGGGAAAACATGACTATTTCATAATTAGTAGGCTAATGGTGTGCATGAGGGAAACGGGATTCCAAAAATAAGTTTTATATTTCAAAATAAAACTGCAATTTTGTTAACAATAACCTATTAGAAATAACCATAATGAAAAAAAAACTTTCCCATGTCTTATTTAATGCCAAGTAGCGAACGGTCTGTTGCTCCTTTTTCCTTCCAGCCGTATTGTAATACTAAACTTGAAGTGGATTATCGGTTTCCTCTTCATTTCTACCTTCTGAATGCTTTATCTCTCTTCTGCGGATTACTGCGCGCAATAGGCCTCCGCCATTGAGGGCCATTAATTAGCAATTCAGTCAATATAGGGGGAGACGACAAGGCTTTTTACATAGGATTAAGGAGACATCAGATTCCTCCATTAGTATATTCCTCCTCACGAATGGGCTTTCATTATACATTTAGTTTTCCCCGGAGTCGATCCAACAAGCGCTGCATAAATTACAGCAAAACAGTTGGCGCGGGTGTCTCCCCCCCCCCCCCCCCCCCCCCCCCCCGCCCGTGTAATTCTGTTTTTATTTTAGTTATCATATTATTCTTAATCAATGGTCGGTCACACTGTGCAGCTGTGAAGCTATGAACAGGATGCCCTCTGCCACACTTAGCCCCATCAATGTCGGCTAAATGAAACCGAATGAGAGTTATCGGTTATTCGTTTAGGACCCTAACAAGACCTGATGTCATTTCCCCGCCAAATTGGAGAATAATTAATAAATCCCAGACTTTGTCGAGCAGGGGATTCTAGCTTTTGTTTAGTCTCTCTGTGGGTTTTTATTCCTAGGTGTTATTTAGGAAAACATGTTGCTGTTAATGCGAATAGAATCGAAGTATAAAGCCACGTGTGGTTGTTGTACAACAACGCCTTAATGTGCCGAGAAGCCAGTGAATTTGTAAATTAAAGGTTACCCATAATAAGATGTGTCAGTGGTCCTATAGGTTATGCCCATCTTCCAATTACACCAAATAACTTAATAACTGCTTCAGAGCTTTCAAATCCTCGGATGACGCTCTGAAGCTGCACATCCACATTCGAGCACCAGGTGTCGCTCTAAGACAGCGAACCACCATGGACTCCCCACCAACTTCTCCACACCGACGAGCAATCCGACTGCTAAACATTTTGTGACATCCACTGCAAAAATCCCCAACAAACTAAAGCAGGGTTTTACAGTCAGGTTTTGTATCGCCGAGTCTTGAAGTGGGATTGGAAATTGTCAAGAGGACAACGGGACATTATTTTGTGAGAAATCTCCTTAATTTGGCCTTTTTTAAAAAAAATTAAAAATCTTAAGCCTGTTTTAAGAAAGCTCACAAAACTACAAGTTGGAAACAGTTGGCTCACTAGTGCCAGAACTGTTCACTTATTTTAAACCAAATCCGATTTTAAGATCATAATCAGTGTTGGGGCCTCTTCAGGAGAAGATGTGTTAATTAAAAACTGCAGCATATAAAATATTAGCTATAATGAATAAATATCCTGTTTTGAAAGCAACACGCTTGATAAACCCTCAGTCTCTTTAATTCTCAAGAGTACCGATTTATAAGCTTGATAGAATAAAATAGAATGGATAAACACAAAATTACATTTTATGTAATTGAAACTAACAATTGGTCTATACTATTAGTATTATTGTCTAAAATACCCACGTTTTATTTTGTGGTCTGTGAGAATTGCTCTGTCAAGAGGATGGATGATGGATCAGATACTCACCTATTTGCGCGCAGGTGGTGGCCAGTTTGCGGCAGTGGGAGTCCATTATGGCAACTTAAAGAAACCGCTTCTGTAAAAACAGACACAGAGCCATAATTAGCCTTAAGTCTGGTAAACAGCCCCGCTTTGTTTTTCAATGACATCCAATTCTACTTCTGCAGTCAATAATTTTCGGAGTCAACGTAAGACTGAAAAGCATAGGCCTAGTGGTGTGCTCAAATGAGAGGTATAAAGAAAGAAAACTCTTCGGGTCTTGAGGAAAATATTTCAAAGTGATTTTATAATAATCAAAATTCAGACATTCGATGCACATTGCTGATTGTTAAAGTAAAGTAAACGCATAAAAATAAAAAAAGCAAAATTGGTATGTCAGTGGAGGTTCACCACAGGCAAAGAAATATAATTCAAATAAGTCTCGTTTTTTTTAAATTTAATTTTAAATGCGTTAGTGGTCAACTTATTTGCAATTTCAATGTAACTGTGTCAGGTATATACACCTGTCCATTCACTAGGCTACGGCCGGAAATGACATAGAAAACCCTCTCAGAATTGGAAGAATTAAAGAACACAAAATTATTTTTGTTGGAGAAGAACAAAATCTAATCCTAACTCTGACGCTTTGTTTTCCCCTGATTTTAGACAAATTAAAGTAACATTTTTTTTTTTATCGCGCGTCATATATATAAATTGTAATTAATTTTTTTCTTCCCAGGTTTAGAATCATTTGTTTTTATTTTTGCAGTCTGAGTAGGGTTTATAAGAGCCGCCGTGTTGTGCATGGGCCGGGTCTTGTGTTTTGGTGCAGCCCGCAGCAGTTGGAAGTGGAGTGATTCCGTAGTAAAATCACGGGATTAGAGTCTGATTGAGATGTCTGTCGGTGGGATATTACAAAATTCATTATCGCAGCCCTCATACTACCTCGATATGAAGTTACACAGATGGGGTTTTATTAGTCCAGGCTCACACTGTTTGCTTATGATAATTCAAGTCGGGGGGAATTTGCATGCAGTCATGCTGTTAACCATTTTCCTCAGCTCTTCTCTTCACCTGCTCTACATCATCTGTGAGGGTTTTTTCCCCTCTCTCTCTAATTCAAAAGATGCTGATATTGGAGGTTAAGTTTTACGGCATGTACCTGCACAACCTTTCTTCTCATCCCTCCTCTTTATCCCTTCTGCAAAATGAAATAGTGGGGGTCATGCTGTAAGGTGTAAGGCTGTTGCAGGCGGCTCAGTTTTCTCTAATCAGAGTGAGATTTAAAGACGGGTCCTTCCAGTATTTCAGCCTGCCTGGCCACTCCGCGGCCTTTGAAAGCACACTCGGTGTTATTTATGCATTTTGCAGTATTTAATTTTGATTGTGGGAAAATATGGATACCCTTTTTACATCGATGGATTTGTTTCTATTTTTTGTTGTTGTTGTTGTTGTTCTTGGGGACTTAAAATTAAAGACATGTATTCCTTTTTAAAAGTCTCAGGAAAAAAACATTGAAAAATCTAAAAAAAATTATAACAGTCT
Organism: Etheostoma spectabile; assembly: GCF_008692095.1. Classification (NCBI taxonomy): domain Eukaryota; kingdom Metazoa; phylum Chordata; class Actinopteri; order Perciformes; family Percidae; genus Etheostoma; species Etheostoma spectabile. The sequence continues at coordinate 8,377,389 of NC_045742.1, forward strand.
ATTATTGAATTTCTTTAAAATTTAAATGTATCACCTATTGTGTTCATTTCAAAACGCATATTGGGCAAAAAAAATATAGCCCCAGACGGTTCTTAGAATAATCTACATTTAACACGTACAGTAATCTTAATTTCTGATTATGTTGTGACGTTGATTTGTTGGTTTTAAGCCTGTTATAGGCTAATAAATATTTCTATTTTTCTAAACATATGCACAGTGTTGATCCAATAGGAACGGTTTAACGATATAGAGCTGCGTAATATTCAGATTACTTAGCCTATCATTCCCGGTCACCCATTCGTTCTCACTTTCCGGGCGCTCTCAGCACCAACAGTTGATATGATCAGCGACTCACGTGGCGTGCGGCCCAGTGCGGACAGAAAGCTGGCATGGCCTCACACTGGCTTTACTTCTGAAATTATCACAGTAGAGCATGAGACTGCAGCCTTTACCGGGAGTTGAATCGACTAACCTCCACCATATGGCCCTGTATTAATTAAAGGCGTGAGACCGTGAACGTCGCCTCTTTCCCCCCCTCCCCAAAATGTTTTTCTCCCTATATTGCAACAGGATGCAGAGGTGGGTAAAACACATCTAAACTGCACTTTTTTTTTATAAAGAGGGTTATTAATACTTTTCTTTGGAGAGCTAACGCACCATTTAATTTATTTAGGCTATAGGAGAGTTTATACGCTTTGTTTAGTTAAGTTTACCCACGATGTTACTCATTTTATTGGAGTGTGTGTTTCCTATTTTAGGGCATCAAACTGACAAGCTGCAGGATATGAGACACGAATCGATATTTAACGCTTTTCTTATATTTATCACCAAATCACACCAAAAGACAATACAGTGTGGTCCCCCCCCCCCCCTTTTTCTGTTTTAAGTCCCCACACTCCATCACCGCTAATGATACATCACTATCATCCGCCGACCTGCAAGGCGAACCCTTCCCCTCCCATCACTTCATGCTCCTTCATGTTACAGCCACGACTTTGAAATTCACATCGTAAACGCACAGAACAAGAAAAAAGAAGGAAAAAAACACGATGTGGAACAAATTCCTTCACTTGCATTAACTCACACACAGTGTTGTTTATTTGTAGTGCCGCTACGCCTCGTCCTGCTGCACTCACCAGTTGGAGACACCGGCGGGGTTCGACTTTCCCAGCCGTCGGCGTTTGGTTCTATAGAAGAGATAATCCCAGCGTCCAAACCCACTCAAGACACCAGTATTTGTGTTTTTATAGCGAAAATGCAGGGAACTTCAAGGTCCAGAAGCGCTGAGGTCTAAAGTTTCTGTCCGGAAATGCGAGCCTTGCATTAGATGTGGCTCTCCCGCTATGTTATCCAAAAGGAGACGGAGCGCTACCTTTTTTTTAGGATAGTTTCATTTATGCGCATAAATAACCATCTGTTTACAGCGCGAGGAGAAATGGCGAAGGAGGCGCTTTCGTCCGAGTCTCCCCTTGGTTCGTCCTCTTCTGTCTTGCCCAACTTTTATCTTCTTGAAAGACGCTTCAAGAGTGGCGCATTTTTTTCCTCCTTCTTTTGAGCTCAGAGAGGGACCCCGTGTGTGCGTGCGCGCGCGTGTGCCTTTTTAAAGGGGTGTGTTTGTGTATGCGCCTTTGCCTGTGTAGTCAGAGGGCAAACTTAGAGCCCCTCAACTTTCAACAACAATCAGACAAATTAAGGATGGCATGATCGCAGGGTAAAGCAAACAAAACAAAAAAAACGGATACATGTTACCTTGCCCCGGTGCGTTTACTGTACCATTGCTCCGTTTGAGTTCCAGGCATTAAAACATGTTATCTTTAAATGCAACTTACAACGAGCAACTCCCACTGTTTTTTATTATCGAAACTCGCAAAATAAACGGCCATAACCGCGGATTCATAACTAAATCCACATACTGGCACTTAATTTAAAGAATTGCTGCATTTAAAGTCACAGAAGGCAGCATATTATGTAATCAGCAAATTAGAGCCTAATTAACGCCTAAGTAAGATCACAGCTTGACCGTTGTGGGTACTGGTCATAAAATAATGTAACCCATTTTAAAAACGCAATATTTGGAGTATTCCGAGGTAAACAGAAACCTATTTCAATGGATGCATTAGGCTCCGTCAGGGCCAGACAGAGCCCTATCGTGTTGCGGATTTATGTGCAGAGTTGAACAGCTGGCTCAGATGCAAATGTCCTTTATAGATCCGTTTCGTTAGATACAGGCTGATTTTCCATTCGCATTTTAAGTGAGGTGAGCAGACCGGACGTAGGCCGGCGTTCCCTGCTCCTAATCCGTCTTTTACATTTTTAGTCATACTCCCATTAAACCAGTAATTAATGCGCACATCCACGCGGGAATTTCCAGGCAATAGGGGGACACTGAAGCAAAACGAGCGCACCATCCAACCCCTCCACCCCCCAACCAACATTTGATGATTCAGGGATAGTTTGCATCCTTGTATCCTAAACACAAACGTAATACAACACATTCTTACTGCAGCCTTAGGTATAATGGAGGAATTATAAGAGTCGATGTATTTTTAATAGCTGCTAAGATTAGGTTTATTTAGTCAGGACTATAGACATTAAATCAAGTTAGTTAATTTTGCAACACCGACAAATTCCTCTTAGTCTTCTAGAAAGGCCCAAGAAGGCCACATTTTATTAATTTCCCACTGGCCTAAACACACGTACAGGCAAAGAGCGTTGGGTCAAATGCAAACCAATATAGGATAAGATAAATAAAATGTGCATATTTGCCAACACAGCTCGCTCAGTTCTTCAAAAATGTGACCCGGTCGCTTTAATATTAGATGTTGTGATATGGCACACGCACACACAATGCAAGTAAACGACCCCATAACCCGTGCAGAAAATACCAAGCGTGCATCATGCACATCTTGAAATCACGCCCCGCCTGCACGGGGAGAAGAGGGTGAGCGGGGTCTGGAGAGGCATGATGCTTCGGCTATATTCTCCTCTTACCTTCTTATACAAAGAAAAAAAAAAAAAAAAACAGTGAAGAGCCTCCTCTTTCTCACGCGGAAAGGTGCAGAGGAATGCCTGAAGTTCAGAGAAGGCTGGCGGGCATGAAATCTTTCGCCTCGGGGGCAAACCGGCGGCTTCTTTTCATTTCAAGCGCTTATCGATTCACCATTGTCATCTTTGGCGACGCAGAAGGACACTTGAAAGAATTTCTGATGGGGCTGTGATGTGAGAAACAGGGTGACCTGCTCTGCTGATGCTCTCTCCTGATTCTTAACGAGCACATCAGCCCACAGTGTCAGTACTTGGACACTTCAACTCCCCCCCCCCCCCCCCCCCCCTTCCCTGCATGATGAGGAGAACTTTAACACACTCCTTCGGCTTTCCATGTGTATCAGCACGCATCCAAGCCTCCACTTTTAAAGGGGAGAGGTGATAGACCATGCAGCAAGTCAGCAACAACACAATCTCAGAACTTAGGCCATTGTAGTTTAAAAATAAATGTCTGAACTAGGGCCGGGCGATATGGAGAAAATCATACATCACAATATTTTTGACCAAATACCTAGATATCGATACCGCAACGATGTTGTAGTGTTGACTATTGGTACTTTCACAAAATATTTACACAATGAGATTTTTGATAAATCATCAGTTGTGTGGATATAAGGACTAAGTAGGTAAAGGCAAATAATAGAACAGTTCTAACAGTCTCATAAGTTCACAAAATGATATCACTTTACTGTAATGTAGCCTTTAAAACCAGGAAAGACAACACACATGTCACATTATGAGATTATGATATCCAAAATCCAAGACAATATCTCATCTCACATCACAATATCGATATAATATCAATATATTGCCCAGCTCTAGACTGAAGTTTTAATGAATGAATTAGGCTTTTTGCTAACCACTTTCATTGTGATTGATTGCAGCACTTAAAGGGATAGAAGTGAGGTTATATGAGGAACTCACACACAGTCGGTGTATTACCTACAGTGGTGTTGGGTCAGCACTCCCCCAGTTTGAAGGAGCAGTAGGAGGACCATCACCAAAGCTAAGGAATGTACTGCTGTGGATGGGGAAAAGCACATTTTCGCCACCCAACAAAAATCTGTTTATTTATATTTTCACCGCTTTACTTTGCTGTCAGGCAGCCCTTTGCGATGGGGAACTTAAGCCAAAATCTAGTGTACATGCTCTCTAAAAAGTCACAAGATGCCTTTTGACTAAATCATTTTTTTTTTTTTTTTTTTACCTTGCAGAACACGGGAGTTGCTGGACTACCGCTGCCTCAATAGGTTAGTTAGTGTTATTGTGTGACTTGGTGGTTAAAAGCGTTGGTACAGATTCGCCAGAGTCCCACAATAACACAAACCAACTGACTGGTCGAGGCAGCGTTCTGCGAAGAGAGGATACATAGATGGGAGCATAGATGGATATAATGGCTTCAGTTCCCCATCGGAAAGGTCTGTCGAATGGCAAGGTAAAGTGGTGAAAAGTGTTTAAATATAGTGTACACTTACACTGATATTAATTTACTTAGGTGGCTGAAATAGCCTACGTTTTGCTGCTGCCCCGTCAACAGCAATAGGCCCATATGGCTTAGCTTCCGTGCTGGTACTCCTGCCTGCTCCTTTAAACTGGGGGGCGTACCGACCGCCATCTACTGTAGTAATACACTGACTATGGATCAGTACATAATTCAACCCCACATTTGGAAAAGGAAAAAAAAAAAAAAAATCTATCTTTTTTTTTTTTTTTGAACATAGGAACATGGCATAAGTACGCACAAATACAGGCGAACAGTTCACAAACGACATGGCATGCCAAAGGGTTTTCTATGAAACATGTCTTGTCTTCCTGTCTCTGCAGTCTTTGCATCCTGCTCATGCCAGAGGTGGTAAATGTAATTGAGAAATCAATTACATTACAATCAAATCAGACAAACTAAATTCTAATATGCACAATGTGCATATGTCATTAGAAGTGACCCTTAACCTTTTCCCCACAGCATTCAGTGAAATGTACAAGTCCTGTCATCATGGTGTTGCACCAGGAAGCTTGAGTAATGCAGATGTGAAGTGGTTCCATTAGTCAGGGGTGCTCTTTCACTGAGAACCCAGCCTGATTTTCTTCTTTTTTTTTTTCTTCTTTAGTTTGAGCCTCAAACCACATGTGATTGTCGCCTAGTGTTCTGTCTGGCCAACACTATGTGGCCATGTAATAAAATTTGGAGTCAAATTGGTGTTTCCAAAGCCACAAATCTTTAAACAAATCAGTTTATGTACTGCTAATATGTTAGAAATAAAGTAATGGCTGGGAATTTATTTTTATGGTGGGGTGTGACTTCTCTACAATTGAAAGGGGGGTAAATATGGAGAGAGAGGAGGATAGGAAAGTAGAAAAGAGGATGAATACGAAAGACAAAACATTAGATGAGTCTTTCTCCTTTGAGACAGAAATATCCTTGTGTGTATTTCAATTTGTCAAGTGTCACTCCAAGAACGTTATTAGTGAAAAAGCTGCCTGTAAATTAACCAAATTAAAAGGGTGGCTCTTTGATGGCTCTTGAGCTTGTTGAGCGGCTTTATGCCTGATCCTTACTATTCCAGCTCTGTCACAGTACCAACGGGAGACAAGCTACACCAACGCTAAGCACTCCAACTCAGCAACATGGCTTGTGGTTTAGAACGTTATACGCAAGGCCAGTAAATGACATGATGGGCTAGCCTCACTTCTCCCAACATGCCGAGCTAACATGGTGTATATTTAAAAAGTACTCAGCTCTTCGTCTTTGTCTTCTTCTGTAATTATCCTATCCTCGGCTTCCAAAGAAAATGCTCAGCTGATGTCATTGTGGTTTTGGCCCCCCGACTGCTCTAATATTAATCCCATGCATGAAACGGCTTCAAATGAATAAGGATTATTTTGAATTAAACTCTGGCCTATGTTTCCATGTGAACACATTAACTCCTGTCATTGCTGGCCAGTCAGACAAGTCTGTCTTCATTCCTCTTGACTTTGGACATGACATGACATGGCTTTGGTCGAGCATGATTAAAAATGTCCCTGAGACTGCACTGACAGCCATAGACGGGCAGAACAGAAGCGCTTTTTTTATGGCACGTGGTTGATCTTGGAGAAAGTAATAGTCAGTGCATGCATAAACACATGCGGCCTCAGCCTTAATCACAGGTGCGAGCTGGCCAATAAATTGCTCAAGCAGGTCTCTGATCAATTACATGAAAAATCAATGGGAAGCTGCCACTAACCTGCCTAAGGGGAAATCGTCCAAGAATGAAATTGGTGTGATAAAATGACTATGATGCCTTCCAACCCGTCGATAACATGTGAAACAGTTCAGCTACATGTTAACTCTCCTGTCAGCAGACCTGAGGTGGACCCAGAGGTCACAACTGGAATCAGCTTAGTGCTAATTGGTCTACTGTGGCAAAGAGAGAGAGGGCACGAGGAGGAGGAAGGACAGAAGGAGCAGGAGATGTATAGTGGCTGGTTCAGACAGTGGACCTTAGGATGGGTGATATTTAGTACTATTTAGAGTATTGTTGAAATATGTTTTGGTTTTGATACCAATACCTTGAACTCAATACCGGGTCTTGAACGATATTTTTTTCGGTGCCAATTTTATAAACTAAAAAGAAAAAACTAAAAGAAATTATAACATTACACATTACAGCACAACTCTTTCCATTTATTTTTCAGCGGTACCTGAGCCCAGTTTATGTGTAACAGTTTTTTATTTTTATTCATTTATTTAGTTTTTGGTAGAAGCATGCTACGTACTCATTGGCTCACTGACGCTGATGAGATTTGCTCCTTAGGTATTGAAATTTGGTATTGAAGGATGAGGCGTTTTTTGATACAATTCAGTCAGTGCCTAAAAAGTATTGAATTATTTACCCAATCCTGGTGATATTAGAAAATAAACCTTCAAAATGTGTGCAAATAAAATAAAATAATAAATAAATACATTGAAGGTTTAGGTACAGGAGATAATTAATTCAGGCAATGTTAGATTCTACTCTGGAGCTTTCAACCACATCTAATGGTCTTCATCAGTGCATGGAGTTTGACTCAGTTGACCCCCCTCCCCTTATCATCTTCATGACAACTGAGCAAACCCCATCTGGTGATGAAGAATGTGAGATGAGGGTGAAAGCTCCAGAACAATAGCTAATAAGTGGTCCTTGAGTTAAGAGTTGCTTTGGTTCAAATTTAACAAATTCTCTCCAAAATGGATACTTTTGTAAACTGGCAGACTTGCATATGGTTTCAGCCCTCTGAATTGCTGCCCACATCTCCAAACCAAATAGTTCTGGTGTTGTGCTCTTGCTTTGTTCATGTTTTATGGAATGGATTAATTGGCGAGCGAACATTGTCTGACAACTGAAGACGGTTGTATGATTGCAGAGTTGGTCATGTTAGGGTTAAAAATATTGTGCATTAGAATAAACTGTAGCACAATAATAAATATTGAATGTAGGTTGGATTCAGTTTAATGAGACTTTGGCTCATCTAAGACATCCATATTTGTTAGGTTTTCAAACACTTCCATTTTAAATTTCAGTTTTTCAGTAATAAATAACACTTGGAAGTTGACTTGTATGCTAATTACAAGTCAGAAAGGGATGTGTATGTGGGACTAAAAATGGACAAAAAAGCGATGACGAAACTGGCAACAAGCGTAGATTGACCAATGCAGCTGTGTGAATTGATGTTGACTTTGTTTGACATGACAACATTCTAAGTTAACTGCTTGTGCTAACTGCTTCTTCGTCAAACGAAAATTTGGTTGGTGAGGACAACATTACCCCTCATCCGAACAGGAAATGGCCCACAGATTTATGTCTGAATTTTAAAGTGAAAAACTAAATTCAGCCTTGATTATCAGGCTATTAAAACCAAAGATGTTTGGCCTTTTGAAGTTTTAGGGGAGACTGCTAACTTAAAGAAAGCAATTAGGGAAAAACTAGCATCAACAGAGAATTTCCGAAAGATGAGAGGAAGAGGAATAGACATAAAAGGTATGATGAGAAAAAGATGGGATATGAGAAGATTAAAGTTGCAATGAAGCAAAGGGGAGAACATAACGTAGGTGAGCCAAAGACAGGTTTAAAAAGCCGCAAGATGCAGATCAAAAAGATCCCCTCCAAAAGGTAGATAAAGGAGACAAAGATAAGATGTGAAGACAGAGAGGCAGAGAGAGAGAGAGAGAGAACTGGAGGGAGGGAGGGAGGGTGGCTAATCTGAAATCAGGATGCTAGTCCCATGTCCTGCGTTCTGATTAGTTCCAGTGTTTCATGCTTGTCTCTGCTTTTCATGGAGCCATATCGCATGGCTGAACTGTACATGAGTACAGTGTTTCCCTGCAACACAAAGGCCATCCCTGTGCAACCACTAGACTACAAGTGACACATGGGAGCCTGTATAGATCACGCTGGGTCAACAGCCACTCATGCTGTAGGCATGTGGTGTGTGTCTCTCTCTTAGTCTTATCCTTTTATGTATGGCTGATTTTAAGAAACAGCGTTACAACTGTTACTCCTTGGAAGAGTTGGTTCAAGAGATTTCACATATAGACTTCCACAGCCCTTTGGCCTTTTCCTTTAAATCAGTACTTCAGATACACTAATCCGTTACTGTTAGTGGGGAAACATGAGAGATACGGTAATGGAGGGAGGTGGATGTTTGTACACTCATAACTCTTCATGATGGATGTGTGTGTGTGTGTGTGTGTGTGTGTGTGTGTGTCTTTGTGAGGAGGAAAGCGAGAGTGAGGCAGTGTGTGAATGAGGAGGTTGAGGTGGGGGTGTCTAATCCAGTCTCAGTGTGAAACTGTTGACATTTGTGCTTTTTTTCCCTTCATTATGTGACTGGGGCTGTTTTGCGCTGGATTAGCTACAAATCTCCCATGCAGCACATTCAGCATGCCACTAGTAGTTTAACTTCATTAATAATGGATGAAGAGATTGTAATCCAGGAGTAAGAGAGCATGGAGGAGCACCATACAGAGAGCGAGAGACGGTGAGAGAGGGCACCACTCTGGTAGAATCATGTTTTTTCTTCCAAGACAATCATGTGTTGCGATAACATTACCTATTTTTATTACTTACCCACGTGTAATATTGCATCAATACCTTTTGTCTCAGGTTGTTATTTGCCTGGAATCCACAAAGGTAGGGTTGTGTAATTGAATACGTGAAGGGGTGAATCAAAAGGGGGGGGGGCTTCGGAAGTCTCTGCTGTGCATATGCTAGTATCTTCCATTGATTGTGTTTACTCAAGCTTCTCATTGCAGACTATTATGGAAGACCGGGGGACACACCCTGGCCTAACAGCAGGATGAGGGGGGGATTAAAGGTATACGTATTCGCTATTTCTCGCTCCACTGCCAGCTTTGATTTCTGTCAACACAATGGAGATGTGGCCAGTAAGGGCCAGTGGCGTGTAGCTGGATTGAGATTTAAATTTGAGTCTGAGTCTGAATTTGCGTGAGAAAATTTATACAGATCAATAACAGAAGTAGAAGAAAATACCTGTTTCATTAAAAATGATGGGCAATTGAAGCCTGGTCCGAGCCATATAGACTTCATGTTGGTTAGTATAATTCCTTAAATGAGATGTATGTCATTCATCATATTAAGTACATTTGTTTTGACTTACATGGATGAAGTACAAACTATATCTTCAAAGTATGATTGGCTGTACTTTTATTTGAATGCTGGTCAGAATGCTACTCATGATTATAAATTGATAGAAGACAAAGTGGTGTAATTAATGTCCATTTCAGTTAAGCTTTCATATTAGTTATTCCAAACATGCAAAGTGGAGGCATTTATTAGGATACTTTCCCTGAGTATAGGGAATAATACAGATTATATTTTTTGTCCACAGCAATAGCTTTTAATTTTTGTCAAGACTTTTAGAAGAAGAACTAGATATTTATAACTTGCTGTGATAGCCACCATGCTTAACACAACAACAAACGGCTCAACCAGCACTCGGGAAAAGTTCAAATTAACAAAACATTGGCTGTATTGCACCATTTTTCATTTAAAGTAGGAAGAATAAAGGGTGGAAACATCCAGAAATCCATGGTTATACAGATCACCAAAAAAACCAACTGCTTTCCATTTGCCTGGTTGTTAAAAAAGGACTGTAATCCTTATCAGAGACCATCACTGCCAGTTTGGTAATTATGTGACATTCTGCTAAAGGAAAGTCAAAGAAAGATAAAAGGGAAGAAGAAGAATGGAGAAAAGATTGAGGGCTTTGATCTTTCCTGTTGTCGTTTGCCAGGCGGACTGCCACTTCAAGCTTCAGTCTGGTAACAGTGTTGGCTGTGCTTGTTCTATAACTGGTATGTTTCATAGTTGATAGTTCATTTTGATGCTCTATTTTTTAAAAAGCCATACAAATAGGCAAATTAGAAAACAGACTTTGCCGGTGGCATTTTGTTATGTTCACTCCTGAGATTGGGTACTGAACCATGCACCAGTATAACAGATGTCAGCATTCTTTTATGAGGCATTTAACGCGTTGATAGTGCACGCCTCTGGCAAAAAAAAACAGTGTGCAGTAACTGCCTGCACACTAAAACAACAAAATATCCAAATATGAGTGTCATTGAAATGCTTTAAGTTTTGTCTGAAAAAAGGAATACTGATGTTTACCCTTTGACCTTTACCAAGAGGTGGAAACTTGAATAAAGTCAAAAAACCTCTTTTATATGCAGGTGTTCTAATAGAGACTCTCACATGAGACGACACAAGATATCAATAAAAATGTTGTAAGCTCGTGATGTCCTGTTTGAACACTTACATAAAGCACTGATCCTTTTTATACTATTTTTTCAAGTGAAAAATTACTCAATTATAAAATTTCACAAGGTAGCTGTGCTCTTTAATGTTGTTTTTTGTGTAACTGATATTTTACTGGAAAGAAAGGTGTGAAGTTTAAGTCATGCTGTCAACTCGAGCTGCTAATTTACTGAAGTGCAACAAAACCCAGCTTCAGGGCTGTCTCTATCAACATTTTAATAGATCTAAAAAATAAATAATTCTTAAGTTTAAAAAGCAAACAAAAAAACAAAACAATGAATGCACCTACGTTTCATTTGTATAATTCATTTCACTCACAATAGAAAACTGTAGCCTTCTAATGGGTTAAAGGAACATTTTGGCAGCTTAAGAATCTCTGAACAGTTTGAGAGCCACCTGTTTGGGAACTTTCTGTTTCAGTTGATCAGAAATCTTGTTTGTTCTTGTAAGTCTGAAAGGAGCTGGATTGCTTCCTCCCCTATTTGAAAGTGAGATCACCTTGCGGCAGGATTTTGAAACAAGACAACTAATCAAAGCTTCTGCTTACTTTATATCTGAAGATCAAAGTGACAGCGCAATTAGAAAAGATGAGCTGTATTGATCCCAGAGGGCAAATGTGGGTATTGAGTGAAAGTGTAAATGTGAAATCTGATAATGTTTTCATGATCCTAAAGGGAAATGATCATATTCATAGTCATAGTAGATTGTGTTTCTGTTGATTATTTAGCTGGTAGACAATGAATGATACAGGTCTTCCCAAAGTTTGACCTGTGGACCAAATGTGGCCCTCAGAATGGTTCTTGTTGGACATTTAAAGAGCTCCACCAACTGAGTTATTCTCTTTACTCTAGTCTCGTTTTGTTAAACCGTCCTCCAAAGCACGCTGAAGGAGAGTCCGGCTACTCCACATAACATTTCAGGGATGGGAACATGCTCTGGTTTAATGGCGTTTCTTTAAACCAGTCAGAACCGTCATGGGTGGCGCTAAACTCCACACACAGCCTCTGCAAAATAGTTGTTGCGAGAGAAAACAGATTGGACGGACAGTCTAGCTAGTTGTCTCAATTTACCCTGCAGAGACCTGAAGAGCAGACAACAATAGTAATTCCACCGAATTTAAAATTCCAACACAAAGAAAGTGGAAGGAAATGGAAAATGCATGCATCTGGCGGACTTTCCTGCAGCACTGGACCAATCCTGGAAGTGGAACGCGAAGGATGTAGACTATCTTTGCTTACACAACCAGGATTGTGATAGTCTAATGATAACATGAGACCTTAATAGGGTCTAATTGGCCCCATTATTTATATATTTCTGACACAAATAAATTCTTTAAAGCCACAATCTGACATTTTCTTTTATATGTAATCATAAGTTTTACTTTAAAATAATATATTCTAATAAACAATGAATACTCTGTTTATTATTCAAAAAATTTAGTGTGTTTACAAAGACTGATGTAAACTAAACTCAAATAGCATCAGAAGCCATGAAACTGGTATTGTTGGTGTTACAGTTTTACAACACCTATTAAACAATTTGACCGTGATCAGAGGTTCCAGTCTTTCATTGTTTGTGATGGGGCAACCTTTTTGTGTACTTTTGTGAAGTATCTTTATATATTTTCTAAGGTACAGTGACAAATCTTTTTTTGTGTGTAAATATAGCATATTTCCCAATCTTAAGAGCTACCATATTTATCAGTTATTTGCCAAAACAGAAATTCTGCCTGGTTAGAGCTAAAAAGTCTCTTTTAATGCTTGTAGTGTTATTTGTTGTGACTCAGTCATGAAAGAACACTGTTACACCTCGTCAGCAAACACAGGTGAGACAAGTGTGCACTCTGCTGTTGACCATTTTTAAAGATTGACAGAAAACTCGAAGTGATGCGGAAGTTTTATTTTAAGTTGCCCAACAGAAAGCAATCATGAACTTTTTAGGCAACTTAATCAAATCATTTCATTATGTAAGTGCATGTATAGTAATGGTACAATCCAAAAATATGTGTCAATTTTTTAACATTCCTTAATATCGTCTTCCTAAATGTCTAATGTTCAGTTTTTGGCAAATTACCCACCGCTGTTTTCTTCTGATTAACCAAAAGATTTGGTTAATATCTGGGAGCTGCCCAGTTTACACATTGTTGGCAGCTACTGGGTCGGTTGTGGGTTTAGCACTTTGCTCAAGGGCACAGCAGCTGTTGTTGTTGTTCAGGTGGCGGTGAGCACGTTTATTGTCCCAGCAGCAAACATCCAGTCACAACCTTCCTTGTGTAACCATCAGATCATGTAATTAGCTGCAGGCTGTCGGAGGTGAAGGGAATACTGGGCGGTCAGCTTTGTTGTGAGGTGCCACATTGCTACAATTAAATGGTTAATGGGCTAAGCATAGGTGATGTCATAGTTCATTGTAATGGCAGTTGCCAGCCTCATAAATAATGCTTAAGATTATTTCCAAGTACATCTTTTGACTGACACGTCAGTTTGTTTCAGGCTGGCGTTGCTGACCCCTGGCATGCTGTGAATGTCACACAACAGTTTCCATTGTAATGAACTGACGGAACAGACGCACAAAGAGTTACTTACAAATGCTGGTACAAAATTAGAGTAATGGCAGTTTGTCATTGTCAAAATGTAAAACACTTCTATAGTTTCATGGCGATGCTCAATTATAGATCTAAGGATTTATTTATTTTTTCCAACATGGACACACATTTCAGTCAGTTGTCACAACAAATGTACAGACACATGCACACACATTAACTGTGGAGTGAGTGTTGAAGAAAAAAAAAATGCCAGCCTAAACCCTCAGATGGATGCACTGAGGGAAAATAGTTTTCAAGTCAACAAGCAAATTTATAAACTCCTATTTCAGTGAAGGCTTTTCATTATTTAGTTTTAGTTTAATTACACGCAAAAATCTATAAATCATGATGTGAATAAAACGCACAAAAGCTGGGACAAACTAGGCCAGTCATGTATAATGACTGAAATGTCCCTGTGACAATCCCTTTTTAAGAATGTATCTGTTGCTCTGTTTTTGATCACTCATTGTTTACGGCCAGAATCCAAGGTGACATCTTTAAATAGCTTTTTGTGTCTGACCGACACAAAACCCTAAATCTAGAATCCAGAGTTTAATTTTGAAATGATATACTGTAAACAAGAAAATCCGGATCTTTAGAAGATAGTATGGTGGCCGACAGCCCTGCAATTTAACAAAACACACGCAAATAGACAAAACACAAGCAAATTCATCATTTAGCAAACGTGCATGAATACAATAACCTTCTTAGTAGATGTCTTCTCACAACACGATGGAGTCCAATGACTGGCTTACAGGGGGACTAGAAATGCTGTCGTTTTTTTATTTTTTATTTCAAGAGTGAATTGCTCCACAATGTGAATACAGATTGATTACTTATTTTATTATTTTGTTGGTAATTGTTGTTACCAATACACTTGGGGAGGCCTACACTTCAGAGATGCGCCTTTCGGACAAAATTATTCCCTCTCATTGAAAATGGCTTAAACAAATGGCAATGTTAAACGCTGATGCAGTTTTAAATGTTTTATTACCACAACTTTACAGACGTGTCTGCTGATTATCACATGTGACCTGAGCCGAGTCACACCCACCAAATGAGAGAAGACATGTCTCAAACATAGACTTAATACTTGCATTAGCACAGTTTCACACATTGAGATTAAACCATAGACTGTATACGTAGTAGTAGTAGTAATAGTAGTATATTAATTCATAATATACAGCCTATTGATTGAACGTGTCCCGGCTCTCTCTCTTGCTCTTCTCGAAAATCAAGCGGTGCCACTTAGCGCCCCCCCTAGAGGCCTGGAGAACTTCGGTTGTGTAATCTAGATGCAGCGTTTTTTTTTTTGTTGCATCTATTTTTCTTTTTGCATCACTTTTTTCAGGGTTTGTGTGCTTTACTTTTTGCATCGTTTCTATATTTGCAGTGCGTTTATGTATTTGGTTGTGTTGTATTTGCAGCGCATTTGCTAAGTTCTGAGCATGTTTTGTCAAATTAACGAAGACGTTTTCTCAATTTGCTTGTGTTTTGTCTATTTGCGTGTGTTTTCCTATGTTGCAGGGCGTTTGCCCCTGTTGGCCACCGTAGGATAGACCCAGCAAAGATCTGTCATTTTTGCTTGTTAAATGACCTAAACAATTATTACGTTGTAAAGAAATTGACGGGAAATATTGTATTGCCGAGTTTTCAATGAGTTGACCTGGTAGCTTTATTTGAGAAAAGCTGCTAACTATTGCGGATGTCTACTATCGGTTTGGTGTCTCGTTGACGTAATCTAACTTTTAAATGTAGGTTTATGGTCGCCGGGTGTTTCCCGTTGTGCACGACCACTTGCCGTGATTCAAGCAACTCTGAATTTTCATCACTCAGTGCGCATTTCAACATGGTCAGCTGCAGACTGGCCGAACAGGTTAACTACTAACCCTGTACAAACATCTGAATGATTCTTCATGTACAGACCACAGGGAGTCAAATGACCTTATATATGTGATAAGAGAGCACCAACACACTGGTAAAAGAAGAAGCCTTTTGCTGGAGTGTGTAGAAAAACGTGAGCAAAAGCCTTGTCAAAGCAAAAAAAGAACTGCCTCATGGAAAGAGTGTTCTTAAAGGGCAGACAGTAATTTTGACTTGAAAATAAGTGACTGTAATAATAATTCAAGTATGCAAATTCAACATTGTGCAGTACGTCTGTGTTTACCTTTTGCCAGGCAGCCTGCTCTCCTTTACTTACGCTCTCTACTACTTCTTGCCTCTTCACAGATTAGGCTATATTGTGTGTATGCCCCCTGGCGTTTTGCAGAATATTACAACAAAAAATGCTTTGAGCATAAATTCCTCCGTGCCTGCTCGTAACCCATCTACGGAGGCCCGCGCCACGATGCCAAGCGTGCGTGTAAACAGAGCTTAATGCTTTGGCTTCAGGATGGTCACTCTTATCACAAGCCTATCCTGTCACTCCCTACTTTCTTCACACTTTCCATACTTCACCCTTTCACCTATATTTCTATACATCCATATAGCAAGTCAGTGAATCATATAAACACCAAAAAGTAAATCCCACCCTTTTGGGTCTTTATTGTCTAATACTTTCGAAAGTGCTGCCTTCCAAAATAATACACAGCAGAGCAATTACCTCGTCACGAAAGAGACATTTCCGCGCCGGCTGCCTCTACATGATACAAGTGCTAATGCGGAGTACAGAGTTACATCTGGTTCCCCCTGATTGGGAGGAAAGACTGCCTGCTGACACTGAGGCTGGGCTAAGCTCCTGCTGGATAGCTCGTGCTTTCCGTGTCTTTTGGGGGCTGCAGTGCATGCGACGCGTCAGCCAAGGCCACATGAGCCCCAGAGCATTCGCCCCTCTCTCAAATGTTTCAATTAATTGCAGGGCTGTCACGAACGGTGTTCAGCTAACAGGAAACACATTGGCTTTGACTCGAAAGCCCCAATTGTTGATTGATGTAATTAGAAGTGTTAAATCTCGTTCCAGATTGTTTCACACAACTGCATCCCCTCCCTCGGCCTCTCTCCATGCTTTACTAACAGGTTGTATTTTAATGAGCAGGAAATATGAATTGAACAACCTTTCAGTGACAAATTTATTCCAAAAAAAAAGACTTGCAAATGTGAAGTGTAACTGTTCATTCATGATTTTCAGAAGATTTTTGGTAGTAACGACAGGTGAAATGGGCTATTAGTCATGAGCAGCTGCACTGGCCAGTACGAGCATGTATTGCTATGTGTTGCTCAAGGGCACTTTGATGGTGGTCGTCATGTATTCATTTAGTTCCCCCACCCAGGTTTTCATAGCCAATCTGGCAGATTCCGACTATATGACCTTCCGGTCATAAGAAAGCTTCTCTAACCTTCAGGCTACTCCAGTGTTGGAATACTTGTGTAATGAAAAAGGGATGAGATAGTTTATTATTTGGGGAAAAAATGTCTGAGGAGTGTAAGAGAAAGGAAAGCATGGGAGTGAAACTAAAGCCTTCATTATATGACTGATAATGCCTGATGTGATGGATCACGCAAACGCTGTGCCTCCCTGGCGGTGCACATGACTTCATTTTGCATGTGTGGTGGGACAAACATTCACTCCAGGCAATTTTGAGTCTCTATAATTGCTTTTGCAGCATATTCTCATATGTTACATTAATAAATATGGCACAAGCTAAATTTGATTATTAAAATGAATCGGTGTGTTATTGGATCATGTTCCATTTTTGTGAGATTCAGCTGTGGATGACCCTTTGAACTCTCCTTGTATCTTGACAGAGTTATCCGAAATTCATAGTCAAGAAGATGTAAGTGTGATTAGTTAGGCCAAACTGAACGGTTTTGTAGCTGATAAATAGGACCTGAGAGCTTTCTGAGGAACATTATAATATAAAACCTCAGAAGTGCAGAGATCCTATATTGAGCAACAGTGGTTTAGCATAAAATATCTCATATGTCTTTATAGCAATACTGTGGTTCTTTTTTGTTGTTTATTTTGTAGTTATATATTATCTAGGAGACAGATTGTTCTTTGAACTCTGCTCTGATTGGCAGACAAACTGGAAATCATCTAAAAATGCCTTGAAGTGATTTAACAAAACCTGAGTTTCCTCTGTGGCATTATTCCAAAATGTAATTGAGGCCATGTTATCTTTGTCAGTACAAAAAAATAAATGTTATCAAGGCACATGTCACACTCAAGATAGAGGAATTAGTTCAACTAGAGGAACTAGAGAAGTTGATTTCTGTAGAAGGATGTGTAAACATGACATGACACATCTGGCGTGTATTCACACTGTTGCTCCTCGACTAAAACCTGGCCAGATATTTAGAGTTTAAACCTTTCATATTCAACTTATTGCAGACCCTATGGGTATGACTGTTTGGGTACAGCTTGGCATTGTGGGCTCTAATGAAAGGAAGTAATTGTTTTGTGAATATATACTTCCCTCCAAAACTAATCTAACCCACAGCAGCACACAATCACTTACAAACCATTATAAACACACAAATGGCCTTAAACACAACATTGATAGAGGTGAATGGGCCAATCGGACTTGGTGTCAAAAATACCCAATTGTAAGAACTCTGATTTAAGATGGGGGCCAAAAGAAAAATATTACATTATGGACTTCACCAGTGGTTCCCAATCCCAACCTTTGTGGCTTGTGATATTTTCAAACAAAGCAAAGTCAAATTGCGACCCCTCATCAATATTTACTGTGAGCAGTTAAAGCAAATAGTGCTTTTTACCTTAGATTTATAGCTAGATGCTTATAGATGTAAAACAAAGTAAAAAGGGATGACAAGAGACATGTCATACTTTATTTAAACAAAAATGCTCTTTTTTTCATATGGCCCCTCAGATTAATTGTTTGACAAGTTAAAAGCGGGCCCGACCCCCAGGATGCTAACCACTACACTTAAAAAAAACATTTCTGTATAGACACTTTATCTTATAGGCTGTGGATAGAATTACATATTTACAGTGTTAACGGAATTAAAATAGTAAATGCTTTAGATTAATCAAAAAAACTCGACATTTTTGCAAATAATTGGATCTGCTCTTGCAACCACCCTCAAAATAAATATTGAGTACAATTTATCCATAATTAATCATGCCATCTACTTTGACAAAATAATAGAAAACTTGAAACAAAACAATGTTTTAAAGGATAGTCCATGTTTGCTATATAGATAAATTGTTTACTGACTGTATTTGCTGCCATTGAATGGTGGGCTTCGGGTAGTGATTGATTGATATTTTCCATTGGCCAGTGAGACATGAATTCAGGTTTACAGGCTGTAGGTCCATGATCCTCCCAAAGAGAACTGCAGATCCTCCAGTATGTTGAAGGCTTGGCCCTTGCGGACCAACCAAGTCTTAACCCCTTCTACGGTGCTCATGGTTATAACACAGAGCATTCTGATCACTGGACCTGAAGGGCAGTTCAAATACAGTCAGGTCATCGGGGGCCCATATTAACAGAACCAAGGCTTTGTCACCAATCCCACTCAACTTCAAGATCTTAAGGGGAAACAAATCGATCAGCTCCTGACTCCATAAGTGGTCTACGGCCACAGAGAAGAAAAACACCATAAAGAAGATAGCTCCAGCATTTAAGCTTACCTGTAAATCATAGAAAACCTTATAATAATAAATCAGGGATGAAAATTACATGAAGAAATTTGTCATAAATTTGAACTGACATATTAGCAAAAGGCATGGCATGATTGACACCTTTTTTGAGATTTTATGATTGAGTCTAATACTTTTAAGACCAACAAGTTGCCCAATTGACATCAAACTGAAAAATCTGAAACTGAAAATTCCTAGCGTGTTGACATGCTCCTTTTCCACCTGACACCCAATTAGGTATCAGTCCAATTAGCTCCTCATACAAACTACAGATGGCTTTTAGCGTTTCAAGCAGAGCAGCCAAATCACAGAATGAGTTGGAATCAGAACAGAAATTTCAACTTTAGATCAATAGGGTAGGTTGAGTCTCCGAGCAGGCATCTATCCATCATCACCATTGCTCAGTTTAACAAGGCTTAAAGTAAGAATCTTTAGAGTCGTATATATTGTATCTTACCGCTATATGTATTCTTCCAATTTATTAAACCAAAAATATTAAAGTTATCTGCCTCCACTCTTTTTAAATTGCTGGTTGTTTATTACCATGAGTTAAATCACATGATGCTTAAACTTTAGGAATAGAACTAATACTGTTATGCTGTTAAGCTATGTTCTTTCTTTTGATTCTACTGACACAATATAGGACCACAGCAGTGCAGTAAAGGGCAGATAGCTATTGGTGTCTCAGAAGGTCACAAATGAGGCTTTAATGTCTTTCCTTACTCTGTCGGCATGCTGTGGAGCTCCCTCCCTTTCATGATAGGTTGCGTCCCTGCTGGGACACAAGGCAACTCGTTCTTGGCCGCGAAGCAGGAACTCAGAAAGCCATGGCGTCAGCTATGCAGCTCCCAGCAAGAATAGTGGAGCTGTGAAATTGGGTAGTGGGGAATAGGGATGCCACCTGTTCAACTCAGCTAAACATTTAACCTAGAGCGCCTCGAAGGAGAGAACGAATATATCCGTTTAACACGGAAACCATAACGATTACTATCTTTACTGCCCACATAGAATAGAATTGCCAAAGTCATGGCTAGGGATTAACACCAGTGGCTCAATAGTACTTAATGTGCCTTCTAAAACACATTACTGCCTTGGCAATGTCTTTCCAAATTCAGCTCAGCCGCTAGCGTCGGACAGTTGGTACAAGTACATGATCAGCATTCACAAAAGTCACAAAATACTTCAAAAAGTGCTTTCACCACAAGCACAACATTGTGTAGAAACCAATTGTCCATACTAACTTCACAAGGTACATCTAGTAGCATTCTGGCAGGCAGGAGATGGGACATTGTTGATGCAAATTTTGAAAGCAGAAAAATATTGACTACGGTAATTTAAGTTAGTGTAACCCAGAATTTTATATATATATATATATATATATATATA
>NC_045742.1:8397811-8411981 GCF_008692095.1 Etheostoma spectabile
TATATATATATATATATATATATATATAAAAAACACTGGTTACGGTCATACCGGGACAAATATATCACTAGGGTAATATCTAGGAGAATGTGGCTTCCAGGTTAGGAAATTTATATTCTCATATTCTATATTCTGAATAAAATCAAGCTTAGATAGCAGCCTGGCGAGGAATGATCAGCTAGTTTGTATGATTTTAAGACCGCACTAACTTAACATATCACCAGTGGGGTACAAAAAACTTCCCGATATAAAAAGTCCTCCAATTAAAATAATACATCTTTTATTTTGCCCTTGAGAAAGACATAAGCATTATTGACAGTGGTCCTTAAAGCTCAACACATTGTAACTTGTCAAAGTGATGACATGTTCTCTTAATTTTCTTTTGTTTTGTGTCCTTACATATTTTCTTAAGTTGCTGTATGTTGAGCTCCCAGGGCCACTGTCATTTTTTAATATCCCACTCCTGTCTGCAGAACATTACTTGTAAGTGCTTTTCAAAACTTTTGGAAGGGGACTTGGTTTGAATAAGATTGTGGTTTGGGTTGAATTAGCTACTTAGTAAAGGTTAGGGAATGCTATTCATGGTTAAGAGAAACCAAAGTTGGCAGTCTTTGGAAACTGGAAGCCAATAGTCATTTTGTTGAAGACCAATGTTTTGTTGATCCATCCCAGCATCTTCCCTCCTCTATCATGTCACACTGTATCATACTTTGCTCCCAGTGTGTAGTCAGTCACAGGCTTTTGTACTTTGTACGGAAGTTTATAAAGTATTTATACCTCCTAGATGCTAAAACTTTGTATAGACTGGTCTAATTTTAACTTTATTGAATAATCAGTTAGGTGAAAAAATTGGATAATGTAATGCATAAGAGGATGATGCTTTACCATTTGGCTGCACATTCCAGCACCAGGTCCACATCAATTCTTGGTCTCATAAAACAATGTTAGTGGAATTAAACTTCCACAGCAGCCATCTTTTCTCCTTCTGACAGCATTGAAATATGAAAATTTTCAGTCCATCCGTTCAAGTTCTACCACTCAACCACTTTTCACACTTACCATCATCTACTTCTTACACTGCACCGTGATTCATCCCCAAGCTCCCCTTAAAGCACTTTTACAAGGTGAGAAGGGCCAGGTCCAACAACAATTGAAAACAGAGCTGGCATCTCAGCTGTAGCCATCAATCATACTTCGATCAATCATTGTCATCTGGCCCCGCGCCAACCTCACACCAGTCTTTCTGCCGCGCCCTTGGCATGTAGCCCTCAGGAATGCTGGGTAATGAGGGATGGCAAGGGGTATCCAGGCATCCAATTACGAGCCATGTTGGGGAGAAAGGAAAGATGTCGTGTGAGCTTGTTTACATTTACCAGTAAGGTATTTAGCTTCTGCTTTGATCCAGAGGAAAAGTAGGATGAGCTTCCTGCATTGCAAACACAAGGAGAGGAAAGGCCAGAGTAAGGAGGTGATGCATGGAAGATGTTTACAACAGGGAAGACTCTGTTATACTTGTTGACATGTTAGGTGATAAGAAGTCAGTGTTGTGGCATGGGGTTGACTTAAAAGCACTGATTACTAATCATAAGATCTATAAACATGTGCTATATTCACATAACATACCAACTCCATTGTTTAAAATATGGCTATGCTAGTTTCATGGCTCTATGGATGGCAATGTCACTTGGTTGGTTGTTCCTTCACTTTGGTCCAGACAAAAATATACCTTCCATCAATGGATGGATTGCCGAGAAAGTGCCAGGTTTACATTTGTAGTTTTGAGTAAAATATCAACAACTTTTAGATGGATTGCCATGAAATTTGGTACACATTCATTCATGATGAAGTCTAATCTTTTGGTGATTCTCTAACTTTTCCTATAGTGGTCAGAATTTTGTCTTGGTTTATGACAAATACTTCACATGATGTGACCCTCAGAGTAACATTTACTTAAAGCTTTGGTGTGTAACGTTTTTATATTAAAGTATGTTGGTTACATTCAAGCCATTGTCAAATAATTTGCAATCAGCTTCAGAAAACTCTCTGTATTTCTCAGTATGGCTATGTTCATAAACTTGTGTCTTCTGGTGACTTTCACGCGCAGAAAATCGAGTGAAGATAAGTATATCTTCTACCTCCTGTTTTTGATTCCTCCTTGTCCTCCTTTGCTACAAGCAACTGCATGAAGGAGGGGTGGAGCACAATCACGGAAGGCTTGTATCATGTGGACGCACCAACAGTTTTGCTGTCATTACTTGGAATTCCTCAGACATAAACTATGCACTACAGCTTTAAGCAATTTGTTTGTAGTGTTGTGGTTACAACAAAAGTGACATCTTATAATCTGACGTATATTTAAGGAATGATTTTCTCGTAAAGGAATGGTATTTTCAGTATGTAATTTGATTGGTACTAATGAGCATCATAATTTGTGTAATTGACAATAATGTAATTGATAAGTGGTTATAGTTGTTTCTCACAGCATTGCACTAACAATGGTATTGATATCTGCAAAGTTTAATGTACGTCTTCCCAAACCAGGCACACAGACCTGTTTAATAAAAATGAGATTTAGACTTGTAAAGATGTAATATTAGGTGTGCATTATTATTATTTGCTGTGCATTAGTAGATTTGATGCTTTAACAAGGTTTGTTCCAGGGTTAGCTTCTTTAATTCAGCTTGAACAGCCAAGATTTGAGTCCTCAAACTAATAAGTTTCTTTTAAATGGCAGCAAATATCACATCACGCCATGGACGAGATGGAGATCTCACCGTTAATCTGTGCTACAAACAGCAACTGTTGGAGGGGGCACCACAAGGTATTAAGTGTAAATCCTCTTTCCTGAAAATTGTTCACAGCGTAAATGGAAATTCCATCAGAAAATTCAGACTAATTTATTATTCATTGTCACCCCTTTGCCAATGCCTCACTAGAGGTGATGAAAAATGACGGTGGATACGCAAGTATATCATGTGGGACTTTAATATATCGCTATCAAAAGCAGTGAACTGGAAAAGACAGGATTTATAAGGTATCTGGTCCTAAGTCCTCACTAATTCAATAACATTATGCCAAAGATTTATTAGGCATCCCATTTCCCATAAACACATCTGCTTGCTGAGTTTGATGCAGGCTGTGCTGCAACATGCAAATTTTTCCAGAGCTGTTTGCTTGGGGACAGATTGAAACAAATAGTGCTAAATCTACCGTAAAGGAGGGCTCAGTTTTCTATTTTTTTTTTTTTTTAACCACTTATGACATCTTTCCATCTAATAAATGAATACAATATTGTGGGAGTGTATAGTAATTAGTCCTTGTTCTTTGCAAACGTTTAAACTAACCCTTTTAAATCAGTTTATGTAATGAGTGTTACGAGTTTTCTTTTGGACTTTCACCATATTAAAAAGTGAAGCATACTTGTACAAAGGGATTACTCTAAGGTTTTCAGTCCCTTGATCCTGTCTGATTTATAGACAGTAAATGTCCCCCCCCAAAGATCCAGTCCAACAAAGGACACACACAACCGGTTTTCATCCAAAAAGGAAAAACATTTTTTAGTCATAGATTATTATCCAAGTAACTTCCCTTTTTTTAAACCAAAGTTTTTAATATTATTTTGGAATTAAACCTTTTTCTACCCAATGTTGCCGTTTCTAGATTCCTGGAGAGAGTCATATCATCCTCATTCACCTATCAGACCAGAACTAACCTCATTACAGAGGAATGTGTCTTACTCATACCCACATCAGCTTCTTCCTCTATACAATATGTACTAGTGGCAGGATATGCTACTTATTTGGACCCAGCTTTAGAAGAAAAACAATCAAAACTAAGTAGAAATGAATTTCCATCATCTTTTTTTCAATGTCTTAAATGTCCCCCTTCTTTACGTAAAGCTGTAAAGTTTCAATGGCAACATGGTAGTTTCAGAGCCACACATGTGATAGAGAGCCATCCCCTCTTCTGGAACCCATTAGGAAATGTATAAAATGCCTTCCTACCAGTTTGATTTGTAGTTAGAGCGTTAACCCCTCAAATGTCTGTCCGTGGTTCTTAAGAATTTGAAACCCCAGTAGTGAGTGATTGTTTCAATGTAAATGGGGCATGAAAGGCCCTCTATAACCTTTCTTTTGGATCTTGTCATGCTCAATTATAAATCCCACAAGTGACTTTTTGTTTTAAAGTAGCCATTTTAAAGTTTCAAAGTACAAATGCAAAGATTAATTACTTAAGTTAAACATTTTTGTTAAAGCACTGACAACAACTCAAATCAATGATTTGGGAATATTTAACAAATGGTCATTAGATGAGAGAGATCCCCTGTCAATATATCTGCTTGTTGTGACAGTGGCGCTGCTGTGTGCACAAACACATGGCTGAGTTTTGTGGGGATGTATAACCGAGGCTGGCTCGGCGTTGACACCTCCAGCTGTCTCTAGGGTTGGAATAAAGATCTGACACCCACAGCGGTCCAGCGTAGACACCAGCCGGGCCTGGAGCCAGATAAAGTGTCTTTCACCTCCTCTATCAACACTGCCGTTCTCTCCCCTTCACAACCCCAGTTCACCTCTTTCACCTTCTTCCACTCCGTACAACTTTTCTTTTATCTCTTCATTTTACTTTAGTCATCCAACCTTTTTCCCCTCACCCTCCTTTACGCTCTCTAATGCACCCGTCTTCCGCTTCAGCCCAAGTTCCTCTCTCAGACCCTCCCTCCCTACTTCCCCTCGTTCTCCCTCCTCCCACTTGCAAATCCTTTCCAGTGACACAACACAGATTTTCTGCCAACTTTTTTCTTCCCTCCTTGAACATCAGTCTCTGTGGCACAGTAGCTCTTGACTTTTGTGATGACTTCATACCGCTTCTCTTGGCTTGGGTGGTGGTCAACTCAAACACAGTATGAGGACTCTTGAGAATCACAAGTGCTTTCTGCTAGTACAGTAGTAATACAAGTAAGTAGTGCAGAAGATGCAACAACGGGATAACATTGTCAGACCCTTCTGATACATTTAAATGTATAGCCTCTGTATTCTTTACTCTCACTAGACAGAAATAATACATGACTGTACTGAGTGCAGAAAAGTGGTTTGTTATACAAAGTAACTTTTGATTCTTTTACATACGTGTGTGTGTGTGTGTGTGTGTGTGGGTGTGGGGTGGGGGGGAACAAAAAATGTTAGGATAATCTTTTTATATAAATATAACATCTGATCAGAATCACAAATAAGAGTGTTATGTAAGGCTTATGCATTAAGTTTTTTTCTGATAACACTTGGAATGATTTACTATTTGCATATCTGCTCTAACCTTTCACAGAATTGAAGTCAAAGTCTAAAAAATAAAAACCATCTTGCAGTTGTGTAGGTGTTATGGCATCCTTCCTTTGTTGGTTCACAGGACAAAGTTAATCTGGGTGAATATTTCTCATCAAGTACAACTGAAATTCGATAAAAGAATTTGCACCGTTGACTATAGTAGCAAACCGTACAGCCATTTCTGACCTTTGAGGTAACGGAGACAGAGGAAGCTTTCCTAGCTTATTGGCTCTGTTGCAGCATCTACTTGCATATCGTGTATAGAACTCTTCTTTGTAGTATACACTCCCTCACAGTAGAGAAATGGTTATGTCTGTTATTAGACAGGAGACTGTGGAATAACCTTTGTGAACGTATTATCACACTCAACCGAGTTTGCTACAGCTAGTATGTTTGCTGTTAACTTGTTATTAATAATAGTTTGGCAAATAGCCCTGCGAGTTGTCCCTCCCTACATCAACAAGCTTCTAGCATCACCATTTCAGCAATGATCAATAAAGGAACCTTGAATTTTCCACTTTCTGGTGTTACCACGGGTTAACACCCATGGTGCAATTTGTGAAGAAAGCAGAGGTGGGGGATGTTTTTTGATAATGCTCATGAAAACAAAACATGCAAGAATGAAATCCCCCTTCCAATAGTTAGAGCCACTTAACCAGTCATGTCAAAACACTTATTTATCAACTTAAATCTTCAATGAATAATACATCTCAACATGAAATAGTGTGGTGGCAACACAGCGCTTTCATATTACTTTGTGGCGGAAACCAAGTACTTTCACCCAGGAAATGTGGTTCCCTTCTCGGGAGTGTTTTAATCCAAACCACGGTCTTTTTCCTAAACTATAGATGTTTTGTTGCCTAAACCTGACTGTCAGCGCCTCATGACCCTAACTTTTTCTGGCTTAACTCAACTACCATGGCCCCTGAAAGGATTATCATCTGGCGGTGTCTGTAGCCATTTTGCAGTCACCTGTTGGCGGCTAAACAACTGCCGCTGGTAGCCAGCGTCCCGGAGCTCTGTAGCGACTAAATAAAGCCAGCAACTGCCGCTCGGATTTTATGGTTCTATCGCACTATAGGCTGTTCACGTTATCGCACTTGACTCTGTTTAGTATAGGCTACTTCTATTTTAGATGTATAATTAATATATGGTCTATTGTGGAAGTACCATTGATCACTTTGTGTGGGGGAATACATTTTGTCACAAATTGCACCCTGTTAACACCGGTGTTTACAGTTGATCAATCAGCCAGCTTTGGCTAACATCTGCATCGGCAAAATATCTACAATACAAATTAAAAAAAGAACATAGGACCAATGTATAAAGTATTCAACAGTTGGGTATGGGTTTGGATTCTAAAATGGATAAAAGTATACGTTCTTCAACCGTCTTGCAACATTAAGTTCTTGAGATCATGCCACAAGTCATAGTACTGGCAGAGAGTTTAATACTTTCAAACATTTCAGAAATTGCACGAGTTGCACTTTGAAGACGGCTGGGGATTGCTACACCATTATTTAAACTTAATATGTCAATCATTTCAGCCATGAGTAGTTCTGTGGGATAAGTTCTGTAACCACAAGATATCAGCCATTGCCAGTGCATATTTATGTTCCAGCTTAGAAATTGCCTCACTGTGTTCAGCAGATCTGAAACACCCAAGAACATTGTAGACATTGTGCACATACTTAGAGTCACAAGAATTAGAGTAAATGATATGCTCATGTAACACAGAACAATAATCAATAGATTGGTTGAGTATCAGTCATTTAGTCTTTAGAAAATAACAAATTTCACATTAAAACTAAAAAAGTAGACTGTACCCTTTACATTAGGAGTTATAGTATTTACATATCATCATAGGCGGAAGATTCAGATTACAAAAAGACATTAAGATGCTTAAAGTCAAACTAAATAAAACAGGGACGTCTTTAGATAGATATATAGATAGATATTTATTGATCCCAAAAAATATGGGAAATTACAGTCTTTATTTTTAGGCACAATACTGCATGGGATAGAAAGCAGTAATTCCAGTTGTATACATTAAATCCAAAAATGTATGGATTCTTTTAATTGGATTCAGCCTAGTTTTACTTTCTGGGTTCATTATTAGGAGTTTTATAAACTTAATTTACAATGTCTTGATTTGCCGCCTGTGAGACACTTTAAGTTGCACGCAGATGCAATGGAATATTCATTAAACCTGTAGATTACTGTTTCAGGGGCCAAAAGTATTTAATACCAGTCAGGGTAGGAAATTATGACTGACTTTGCCTAGTATACCAGCCACAGTGGCGGGTGGAGTGGTTAAGAGGCCCCCTGCGGAGTCGGCTGTAGCAACTATTGAGGGTGAAGTAAAGAAAAGAGAAGGTACTTTTTGGAACAAGTGGCGCATTGTGCCGAAGGGAAAACAAGGGAATGGTTAGCCTACTAGGCTTGGGTGATTCCCCCTAAATTGGCAGTTGATCAGACATACATGGGGGGGGAAGCGTCCACCATCACGATGGAGGATGATATATCGTCCATCGGCACAACCCTATAGCCGTCCTTACAGTCGATCAATCCATGCACTGTACTTACTGTTGAACCTACTCGTCTTCAGAAAATTAAAACTGTTTGTTAGAGGAACAACTAACATTAGAGGCAATAAAAGACCAACAGTCACCCAAGTCTCATTTCAAGTGCACTGCCGTACAAATATGGGACCCCAGGAGCAGAGTGTGGCAATAATTATTAGTAATCAATACAATTAATAACATTAATATTACAAAATCATGTACTGAAGCAATTCAAAATATGCTAATGCACTAGCATAAATTTGAATTCCAGACAAAGTGGCTGGTAAAAAATATAAGTGGCTGGTAAACGTGGGCAACCACCAGCCATTGTGGCTAAAAAGTTCATTTCCACCCTGATACCAGTGTATTTAATTATATGACATGTTGCTCTATTAGAATTCCCACACATTTCTTCTGACAGCAAACTATATGCAAAAAGTATAGATTGTAAAGTAGCGCAGCCGCAAAATTAGGTCTAAAATACTGGGAACCTTTTTTTTAATGATTTTTATTAGTAAACATTTGTTGTGGTGAAAGAATACATCTAACGTTAGCTATCAATTTGTCCATCAACTCTATGTCATGGTAAATTCTTCATCACTCAGTCCAGCTAAGTTTTAAAGATATTTAATTTGATTGAGTAATTCTACAACATCAACTGCTGAGGTACATGTCTTGTAGCGGGAAAGCAAGCCATTTGGGTTTAACAAGGGCTCTGAAAAGGGTGCGGAAAGGGAAAGGAATGCCTTTTAGATTTCATTTAGAGGAAAAATGCTGATGCGGTGGTAAACGAATGCAGACGAAAAGCCAGAGAAAAGAGCAAAATAATGATCACAGTCTTGACGTGGTTCACAGACAGATTTTTGTGGTCACCCGGCAGCGTTACAGAAGTAATTCCCAGTTTCGACTCCTTTCCCCAAATGTTTTCCTATCGCCGGTCTTACACTTGCATTTTACAGGGCTCATATACTGTGGCTCATGGTGGTTTTGTACCTTTATTTCAATTGTTGTAGAATAAATTACTGAAATCAACTAGGTCAAGGTTGATCACATTTTAGAGTTCTGCATGTTAGTTTCTGAGGTGATGATGTTAGTAAATCCTCCAACACGCTCGTTAGTACTATTAGCAATTTAAGGTTATTTGGCTGCTGCACTGATTGGAAGAAAAGAACACTTGCCAACTAAGGAATCAGTCCTCAGAGTATAACCACTTACAATCCAAATCATAAAGTCAGTACCTCATTGGCTATGCAAATCATTTTCGAACCTTTTGACCGGCTTGGCTTTTATACGAATGAAGGGAAGATTCTTTGGTTTAAGCCTCTTAGTGACAGGGACACTGGGCCTTGGGCCAGCAGTTATGACTGATGGAGAGGGTTGTCTTCTCAGCTGCCCCTTTACCTACCCACTGAGAGAACAAGCTAAAGATGTAGAGGCCAAATATAGAAGGCTATTTCTCACCCTAGGTTGATGGATTACGCCTAAAGCCAAACTATGTACAATGTCCGAAGGGGTAACAATGTAATGTATTCATAGGATGGGTATCTGTTATCGTACACAGTAACTGCACCTTTTTTTCACCTTTTTCGTTTCATCTTGGCCCGCCACATTAATGCAATAAGTTTCTTTTGTACATGGAGATCATTGTAAGACTCCCGGCTCTGAAACTGAATAAGACCTGGAGCAAATTGTGTCAGAAGCCAACAAAGCTGGTGGCGTTTGTTTTGAAGGCTGTCTGCTCCCAACTTATGCAGTCTCCTTAGCTGGTTTTGTGTTCTTTGGAGCCGAATCCAACCAGATGTTTCTCTTTGAGCCACTGAAACTGATAGCTCATGACGCAGTGTCATTTTTCACTGCCGTATCTCTCCGCTCCACTCAACACCCACATAATGCCTCATTTCTGCGAGCGGAATCAATACGCATTTTAAAGTAATATTCTCAGAGAATAATTTTTGGTGTGTGGCTGGCATCTTTAAACTGTCTGAAAGCGATCTTTCAAAAGCAAAGCCTGTGTGGGAGGATTTGGCTGTGAGTGGGGAAAATGCGAATCAAAAGGAGAGGAGATCAATATGATTTTGAATCAAACAACATAACAGTAATTCCTGCTGTCTGTTTGCAGCAAACTCAAAACTGAATGACTTGTGTGGGGGCGAGATATCTCTCTCTCTCTCTCTCTCTCTCTCTCTCTCTCTGTGTCTGTCTGTCTGTCTGTCTTCTCATTCCCTTAGTCCTTAATAACAGCTCCACAACAAGAAATAAATATATGGATAGATAGGGTTTACTCTGTTTGAGGTAATGATTGACCTTGTTAATTAAATCAGAGCAGTCACTATTGCACGGCATTGAACTGTTAAAGATTGCATACAAAGTTACATAATGATCCACAAAAATCAATACTCAGTTGAAAGGCAGATCAAAAATTGCTTGATGAAATGCTTTGAGTTTTTCAATCCACAACTTCCTACTCCCACTGTTCAGTGGCCACCGTGGTATGTTTATCTATCTTTTCAACACTATGGATTTATAGATGTCCCGGCATTGTAAATCATCTCAAAATCAAGCATCAACATGCTCTATATCTTCTGCTGTAGCCAAAAATACCTCGCCCCTTCCAAAAAAACGTTCTCTTATGTTAAATCAAGGAGCTTGTCTGATCAGAATGAAGTTCAAAGCCAGGTTAGCCAACACAATACAGAGAGTTAAAGGTCCCAACAGATGCTGCCCCTCTTCTGAACACGACAAAAACACAATGACAGCAGTGACCTGTGTTCCAACATTATGAAGACCTTTTTAAATAGTTGGTATAGCTTTCTAAAAATAAGTGACGGGTATCCTTTAAACAATGTTGCACAAGTGGCTCCTATTTGCCTGTTGATCAGAGGAGATTTCATTCACCCATTAATGCTTCCTAAAGTCCAGTTTATTATACTGGTGCACAGTCATGGACCTCTTTTTAAATTGTGTATCCAGGTAGATTTCCAATACCTGAAAATCATGCACTGTATGTTCTCATATGGTCACAGTAGTGGTGGCCAAAAAACATTCTTATGGTGACACTGGTTTCTATTCTAAGGTTTTTACATGATTTGTAGTCTGATATATTATTTTCCCACTATTAGCAAAAAGGCTGTAATTTAAACTGAGAATAGGTAGGTTTTGGTCCTGTCTTGACAGAACATTGAAAGCGCCGTCCTCCTTCCCCTCAGTGGGTCAAGTTCATGCCACAGCACTTGTCGCCGTCTCGGGGAGCTGTCTGTTTTTATGTGTGAAGGTCAAGCTTGTGTCTGGGCACACCAAGCATTTAACAAGAAGACCGTCCTTACAGGGCAGTGCTACTACTGGTAATGTTTGCAGCAGATGTTATATGGCCAAAGTGACTGTTTTATGCAAACAGGCACAGCCCAAAGGTGATATATAAAAAGATTTTTGTTAATGAATAGTAGTTCCATATAATATTATGTTCCATATTGAATAGATCAATACGTGTATATTTGATTCATATTCCCAGACTTTAAGCAAATAGATTAACTCTTTTATTTTTTAAAGAATTTTTTGAGCATTTTAGTCCTTGTACAGGACAGCTTAGACTTGAAAGGGGAGAGAGAGAGGGGGAATGACACACAGCAAAGGGTCACAGGTCGGAGTCAAACCTGCGTAAGCTGCGTCGGGGAGTCAACCTCTAGACATGGGCGCACGCTCTACCAGGTGTGCAAACCAGGCACCCTATTTTTATTGAGTGTGTTTCAACAAAGAACAGCTAAAAATCTGACAAATGTGTGTCTTCAAAAAACAGGGTGCCCTTGTTGACTTTATGCTTATTTCATAAACGTTTGTGAGACTGTTAAATGCAAACAAGCTGGGGCTCTTACATAAAATTATTGCCATATTTGTTGACTAATCAAACATTAAACCGTTTTATTGGAATTGGTTGAGAACAACTGTCATAAAAGTTTTGGTTTGAATACATTTTTTAAGCTTGCCCCTAAATGATCCCACCCTACCCCAGCAGACACAACCATAATCTTGCAGCAATATGTTTTCACCAAAACCTGCCCACAGTTTTCCTCTCTGCAATTTAGAACTATTAATTTCAGGGGAAAAAAAACAAGAAAATTAAACCCCTTTTGAGGGGTGTTTTTTTCTTTTTTTTTTTATAAACACATGCATTCTTTTGTGATTTATAAATTTAGCTCAGGGTCCTAATCCCCGGCATTGTTCTGTTAGTTGGGATTAATGCTTGACATGCTTTTGGAGGCATAGTGCTCAGAGCTTCAACGCGGACGGAGTCGGGGCCAGACCAAGTTCACCTCGAGCCACTATGTCATCTGCTAGACACAGAGATGAGTCACTGCACAACTGGAATCAGGAGGGCTGCGGTGTCGGGTTTCCCATGTGCTCTAGAATAACCAATCAATGTCAAGAAAACAAAGTAAAGCACACATTAGCCCATACACAACTGGACATATGGGATGTGTATGTGTGCAGAGTTGTTTCCTGGCCCTCCTTTAGTTTGAAAATAAAAGAAACGTCGGTTATAAGTGTCTCATTTTTGTATGTTTTTACAGACATCCTTTGTCATAATGAGGTTCATTTTTACTGTCCTGTCTACAAGGTTTAGTAAAAAAACGACTCCATTTCTCCATTCTTTGCATTGGATATTTATAACATTTGTAAATTGTGTTCTAAATGATATTGTGAATGTTATCTCGGCTAGTTTAATATGGAGCTATAAAATAACCTTTTATTTTGTAAAAAAAAAAAAATGAAATTGTATTTTAAAATTACTTTTTATTTATTTTTTATACTGTTTTCTAAACCCATTAAGGTTGGGCACTTTGTGTGCATGACACGTAAATAAATAAAATCAATCGGTCAAAGAATACTCCATGGTTTTTTTCCAAATGAGAGAAAAACGTTCAAACAGTCGTGATGTTATCTGGGGTAGTCCTGCAGTGTCCGATACAGAGAGCTCTGGGCATGTCTGCTTCGACCCCCTAAAACAATAAAGGGTTAAATTACATTTGTTTTCACACATGTTAATCTCTGCTTGTAAAAGTTACACAAGTCAAAGGAGGTGTGCTCACACAAAAAATTCCTCAGTGAGATTGTCAGACGGGGAGTGCGTGGCTGGAGTGAGTGAAATTAATGAAGTCTGTAATGCGTTATCAAAGAGGGGGAAACCCGATATCTGTGGCGGGGAACCCCACCTGTTTATGGGGGGACGCACTTGGTCTCACACACACACACACACACACACACACACACACACAAATATGCGTACACACACATCACAGTCTGCCAGACCAAAGGATTGCAGGTGGGGTTCAAATGCTCCCCCAATGCCAGAACAACAGGTGGATAGGGATTTTTTTTTTTTTTTATGATGTCTGCCCTCTCCATGTGTACTTTTCAAGCCAAGCAACATGAGATGTCAGACTTCCCTGCTAGACAGACCGACCGACTGGGGGAACTATACCTTTTTGTTGAGTGAAATGTTCATGTCTCAGATGGAGTTCAGCTTGATTTAGATAATCTGTCAGTTATTATTCCTAATAGTGGTTGAGTTTGATAAGCTATAGCTTCTGGATGTAACTCAATGGTAATGAACCCCAGTTTGTGAACATTTTAACATTTGAAAAACTTGCTTCGCTAAACAATTTACATTTAGGCCTTACCCAGGAATATTCCATGCGAGTTGAAAGTTTTGGCATTTTTAAGGCACCAGAACTAACAATTTGTTTGCAATAAAAAGGAGACGGTTATTAATTAATGGCCACCTCAGCTGACAAGACAAAGATAATAGCAAAAACTACATCTTAATCAATAGAAAATTCAAGGAAAATTATGACTGTTCTGCTTGATAAGCAGTTGGGGAATTTCAATATTGTTTATTACTTTATTTTCTTGTGGCGAGTTGGGAAAGAATATCAATACCACGCTCCTATTTGTGTGTTAAATATGACGATGCAGTAGATCCAGCAGGCGATTAGCGAAGCCTAGCATAACGATTGGAAACCGGTGGAAACAACCTGGTTCTGCAGATACAGCATCCATCTAGCAGCACCTTTTAATGCTCTAATTAATATTTGGAATAGTTGTTTATTTGTGAAAAAGAAACAAAAAAAGACAGACACATTTTTCATTTTACGAAGGGTTATGTGCCAGATTATTTCTTAGCCAGGAACAGTGACTTCTTGAAGTCTGCTGCTTGCTTGGTAACTTAACAGTGATGTCAGTGACTTATCACTTTCACTATATCACTATCTCTCTCTCTCTCTCTCTCTCTCT
>NC_045742.1:8411991-8412638 GCF_008692095.1 Etheostoma spectabile
TCTCTCTCTCTCTCTCTCTCTCTCTCGTATAGCAGAGAAAATAGTTTCTTTTAGAAAAGGCCACCAGAAAGGAGTTAATTTAAAGCAAATTATACAAGTAGTAGCAGCAGCCATTTGTTAGCTATTAGACAAGAGTGTAAAAAGGAGTTTTATGGGTTGGCACACATTGATTGGAGAATGGATCATACTATTTTACATGGTATATTGTATCATTTTTTTGTCTCTCTGCCATTATGGATGAAGACGGGGCTTTTTAAAGATGGATTAAGGAAATAAATGTATTCTGCATTCAGATTTCATTTTTCACAATAGAGGTCCCCTTTAGCCATCAGCTTCCTTTTATCAATCCCTGCAAAGTATTTTTTATGAACTGACATTTTTTAAAGTGCCCATATTTAGGTCATTTTCAGGTTCTTAATTGTATTTTGAGGTTGTACCAGAATAGGTTTATATGGTTTCATTTAAAAAAAAAAAACACCATGTTGTTGTTGTACTGCACATCCTGTTTTCACCCTGTGCATTTAGGGATCTGGTTTAGCTAGAGAGTCATCTAACTTCTTTACTATCTTTATTGGGAGTTGCACATACGCAGTAGCTAAGTAAGATCACATCAGCTAGGTAACTCTTTCTCCAACTTTGGTCAGTCC
>NC_045742.1:8412648-8419081 GCF_008692095.1 Etheostoma spectabile
TTAGCTGGGAGACTTCTTCTAAACGAGGTCCACATGTGGAACACCTGCGGAAGTAGTTCTTTTGGAGATTATGGTGAATTAGTGTGTGTGTGTTATAGCAGCGTTTTGCCATTGAGAATGTGCTAGCATGTTAGTGCTAGCATGTGCAACGGTTAGCCATCTCAGCTAGTTATGTAGAAAGCCGTGCAGATTTTGACCAGTGAACCCGGAGACTGAAGGTGGAGGACATTCGGAAACCGTATCTCTCTCAAAACAGCATGGATAGTTGTTTTTTTGCGTGTGGAAGCACCCCAAATCCCAGAAAAGTTATTCTTTTTTATAATATGGACACTTTAAGATTTTATTAACTGATAATATCCATTTAAAGGGGCATTTACCTACCACATGCCAGTCATAGTCAGCTAAATGGCGGAAAATATGGATTGCTTCATTATGCAGCCAAACTCCAAACCACTTTGGAAATGGCACTACGTTTCTAGTACACACGCATGCGGAATATCAAGCCAATGCTTTGCACATATGATCAGTTCCTCAGCTAATAAATCTAAAGTGACTGTTAATCTTCAGCATATCACTTCCACTACAGCCCTTCGTCTACTGTGACACTTATTAGTCTCAGGAAATGCATCCATGTATTTAAATAGTTAGAGCATATTGAATTTGCTCGTTCTTCAGTGTCATCAAAAACAACACAAGTCATTTGCATTACAAATGTATTAAAGTATATGTTGCGGATAAACTGAGAAATGTTATTTTTTTTGGCAGGTAAAATAACTTTTATAGTTAAAGGTTGATTCACAATATTTTTGACTGCCGCTGCAATGAGTGTGCAAGGGTAAGGGGGCAGGTAAAAATTGCGAGGGGGTTATTTTTTTTTATAAAGTAGGCTAAAATGAAAAACTTTACCCACTGCCGTGACAGTGTCGGCACTCGCAAATACGGAATTTGTTGAAGCAGTTAAGATAAGAAGCTGTCGCTTTATGTGTCAAATATCGCTGCAGGTTGGATTACATTTGAAAGAACCCTGCGAAAAAGACACCATAGAGACCTTGTAATAGTAATTTTGTTTGTTGTGTGTGTTGTTTTATGGAAGATGTTGAACCAAGGGGGCAGAAAACACAACTGACGGGGCAAATCCCCTTTTTGCCCCCTCGTGGCACCGGGTGAGGCTGCTCGTTTCATAACACAGAAATGGGGCCAATGTAAACTACTGACACTGAAACCCAAAGGAAAATAAAATACGCCCTTTCAACACACTAACACTCACACTGCAGCTACATGTCATTACAAAGCTGAACAATTACGGAAACCATATTTCATTTGTAATAGACCATTTAATACTTGTGGCGTTGCACACACATATTTCATTGGTACAGCCTGAAAGAGTTCTTGTGATTCACTCACTGGAACACAAACATCCTTTTGTATTTTATCTCTTTCTAAATGAAGCCAGAGCAGACTTATTTCGCACTTCTGAAAAAGCATGGCTGATTGTATTCTAGTTCAAGGACTGACAATTTCAATCCAGCTTAATAAACTAGTCTGCACTTGACAAATTAAATCTGTTACTTTAGAAGTCCATGTTGTTTGTTCTCCGCTTGCTAATCGCAAATGCATTACAACTATTGTATTGTGTAAAAAGAACACATGTTGGTCTGTTCTTTACAACTGTCCTGATATTGTAACCCAGCCGCCTCAGTAAAACATGGTCATCGCCAAGGTCATCAGTCACCTAACTATGTTTTCCAACCAAGCTTTCCATCAGTTTTCCACACATCCCACCACTCTGTATTTTCCATCCCACTAAACTGTGGAGCATGCACTCCAGTCTCATTATATTATGTCCTTAAGTTCATTCATATATATATATATATACACACACACACAATGTCCTAAATCACTGTACAGAAGTGTTGATCATTTTCAGTGCACAAGGGCCAGCATATAGTCAGATCAAAGTTAAGCTCAATCGTAGCTGGAATGTGTTACCCTCTGGGCTATTTTAAGGTTCTCCTTGCTAACTATATGCCTTTTGGACTTGATTGGAGATTAGCATTGTTTTGATTCTGGCAATGAGTAAACATTCTTCCATTTATCTTGAAGCTCTGAATCCTCCCACCATGGGTAGCTGGTTGGGCACCTGCTATTTTGGGAGAATATGGTTAGTGGTATTCTAAAGAGAGATGGTCTTATTTTACACCCTGATCAGAACCTAAAGAGTTTGTGTGTGTGTGTGAGAAACTGAGACTGACACAAGTGAGTGTTAAATTATAACAACATATACAGTTTCCTCTTGTGCCGTGTCAGTGTGGTGGTGGGACGAGTTGTTGATTGATTTTGTTTCATTAGCTACTTTACTTTAATTACTTCAAAAAATGGCTAATTATATTACAAAGTCAATTTCTTTTAGTGACCTATGAAGCACATTTCTCCAAGTTCAGAAATATGCATTTTGTTGTAAAATAGGTTGATGTACTAAAATACAAATAAGCTCATCTAATGAGCAAAGCATGTTTCAAATTGCAATTTTTAATCATCCTTTACAATCAATGTTTTTTTATCCGCATTAAATGTTGTGATTTTGTGTTGTTGTAAACCAAATCTGTATGTTCAATTAATGGACAGACCCTAATTAGGGATGTCACAGCAGCTGTCAAACACGTATGACATTATTATTTGCAGTCCTGTCAGCCATACAGTAAATAAACTTTGTAATAAGCTGTATTTCAGTGTGGCGCTGGCCCTCGAGCTCTTTTTGTCCGCCTCTTTTTCAAAAGTTAGGAAGCCAACAGCAAAGCCTAAATTTACTTTCAATGTTATCAAAAAGAGAAATGTTCTTCTCTTGCCCTAAAATGGTCATAAATTGATATAGTACTTTCTTGTTTTACGAATAAATCGTCAGCGAGTTGAAGCAGCTCATTGTTTGTTAGACCACACAGTGACGGTCATCCCCAAAAACCCCACCTCAAAGGTTCTGTCCTCTCAGAAGTACTGCCCTCTGATCAGGGACTTTTTGGAGGGTAACAAGGGCCTGGAAAATGTCCTCAAAAAAACATTTCCAGAAAACGTTTCCCAGCAGGTTCCTAGTTCCATGGGAAGTTCCTACGATCAAAACTCTGCTTTATAGCAAGTTCCATCTGTACTCGGAAGTTAAATTTACCAAGGTCAAATTTTTAAGAAAAAAAACACCCTGACCTCAAAACTCTGACAACCTTGCAGTACCCAGAGTTCAAAATCCAACATGGCTGCCCATACATCAACAGTTGTGAAAGCTGTAGTAACATGCAGTCATTAGCACTTATGCCTTATTTGTGTCTCACTAAATCAGTCGTACACACAGTCCTGTCACACTTCTATCTGTGGACAGTTTACGCTGTTACATGCATTGCTCAGAAAAACGGCGTAATGCTTTTTGTTTATTGTATTGGAAAAATCCGACATGGAAATAGAAGGCTTTCAACTTGGGTCTGACGTCATTCCCAACTCTGGCTTCCAAGGAAAAGGGAACGCACTCTTAGCAAGCCATTAGCCTAGGCTAGCTTGGTTAGCAAACATCTATCACAAAAACTAAATCGACAGATCAAAACAATCACAAAAATGCTAGAATCCAACAAAAATGGCAGATGTCAGTTAAACTGGTATGGAAATGAGTCTGTAGCAGTTGCTACTAGCAACAAAATGTTCATCTAAACCATTTGCTGCTGGCAGAAGACAGAAACTTAGACATTCTGAAATTAATATATATTCAATATATACAATACATTATATATAATCTATTCCTATTGAATAATAAAATGATTAATGTGAGCACACTAATGTAATGTCTAACCAACAGTGTTTGAAGTAGGTGCAGGCAAACACAGGCCTGACAGCTGGTCAGGTTCAGGACTGTGAAGGTTATGATCAGAGTGAGGGATTTCTATCGCGCCACTCACCATGGCCCCGGGACCCTTGCTCAGACCCTCAGACAGCTGGACCCTGGTTCTGGTTTCCCTTCTAGTTTGGTCAGTACAACTACAAACTCCAGCTTGTTGTCACATACAATCTTGCACTTGTGTGTTATCAATGTACCACCTCTGCATATGTCTCTTCCTAAATGCAATCACACAGATGTATCATACTTGGTGAATGATTGTGACACTTTTTACACAGCAATAAGCATATGGCCTGAAAGTAAATAAACCAA
Source organism: Etheostoma spectabile (assembly GCF_008692095.1). Classification (NCBI taxonomy): domain Eukaryota; kingdom Metazoa; phylum Chordata; class Actinopteri; order Perciformes; family Percidae; genus Etheostoma; species Etheostoma spectabile. The sequence continues at coordinate 8,416,835 of NC_045742.1, forward strand.
GAATGGAGAGGCCAATAGCAAAGCCCTCTCCCTCTGTCTTTTTCTCTGAGTAATGTCGATATTTTTTAAAGCGCCCTTCCCCCTACTCTTTTTTTTTTTTTCTCCTCCTTCCTTCTCTACTGCTTTCCCTTGCCCCTTCACGCCAGCTGTGGTCTGCACAAAAACTGATTTTCAGAGTGTTAACCACCATGTTCTTCCTGCCGACAGCAGGATTTCATTTGCAGAGCACAGGGGGCCAATATCTAGGGTAATTCCCAGGGTTTAGTGCCACTGATCTTTTCCCAGCTCACCTTGGGGAGAAAAATTAAAGCGGCGATAAGGCCTTACCCTGCCCAGCACCATGTTCACCCTGTGCTGTCCGCTGCCTCACTGCTGTCTTCTACTGGAGGCTCTCACAGACAACACCTGGCCAGTCTCATATTTACTGTCTGTAGCCATTAGTACACAAACTAAAGGTGATATGACAGAAAGAAAACTGATAAATGTTAATATTTCTTTGTGTAATAGAGTAGAAGTAAAGAAAAATACTAAGCATATTTCTGTTTTTGATTCATTATGTGTGTTGTTCAGTAGTCTAGCCTTATAACTACATTGTTACCAGCAGATTTCAAATTAAAGCATTCATTGTTTTTGTAATGGCACCAACAGCAACAAGAAGTTCACTTGTCACTGTTGTTTGGGATGTTCACATTGAATTGCACTTGGTTCAATGAAGGCTCACTCGCGTCTTTCGTATATCAACAGAAAAATAGCTTTGTGTTGAAATGTCTTTAAGGTTATGTGGATGCAATGTCATGATGTTACCTGTGAACAAGTAATTGGTTTATAGATTGCAAAATTACAATTCCCAGTTATTGGCATGTATATACCTACTATTTTAGTATCACTTTTGTGGTCCCTATAAACTTTTTTAATACTTCTTACTAACATCTTAACTTGATATTAAACTTGTTAGAGGTCTATGATCTATCTTCATTACAAGATTCATAATTCTTTTATTTTTTAGAGTTCAATCAAAATGAGAACAGATGGGATTTTCATGTATGTTAAATGGAAAGTAAGATTGGTTGCGGTGGCTACTTATGAAGAAATTAAGTTTGTTCTAGGTTTTAAGGTTGGTGGTCCATTCAAGGGCATTGCTCTGGTAGTATGCCTCAACTGTGTGATGGCAGCAATTAAGGAAAAGTCGTGTTAACCATCAGGCAGAGTGGGAGTGGAAAATAAAGAGAAGCAGGAAACACACGTGCTTTATGGCCTCCATTTCACTTTTACAGACATTTGTGATATTTTTTTCTCAAACGGGGTGAAAGATAGGGGTAAAATATCTTATCTTTATTATTGAAATATTTAATACCTTTTTTTTTTTATTAAACTTTCAATGCACTCACACACAGAGGTTTATTCCCTCTCACTGGGAGTGTGTGTGTGTGTGTGTGTGTGTGTGTGGGGGGGGGGGGGGGGGGGGGGTTGGAAAAACAATCTTATTTGTGCACATCAGGAGGGTCTTGTGGATTTAAGTGAAACCAAATGAGCTGATGTCTCACTGATTAAATGAGTACGTTATAGTTTCTTTAAAAAAGTGCATCACATAATGCTCTCCTTCTCTCTCGTATACATGATATGACGGTTGGTTTGACATCTTACCATATAGAGCGCACTGCAATGTGTTTCCAATCGGCAGGAGATGTGAAGCCCATGATGGGACATGCGTGCTGCCCTTTGAAATGATGCATCAGTTGGAAAACATAAACAAATGTTTGCCACCAAGCACGTTCAAATCCCGCCTCCCCCCTTTCACCGCCCACCCACCCCATGCTCTCCAGAAAGCCACAGCCTCACATGTGACACATTACCAGGAAGGCAGAAAACATGTTTTTGGATTTAAACTATTACAGGCCCTTTCAAACAATATACATTTCCTAATTGGCTCCTTTCACAACATTTACATATTGCCTTCCTTTTTCTGGGAGGTGGGTGTAGTTGGGTTGCTGGGTGTCAAGTAGGGGTGTCCCATGGAGGTAAAGTTAACGAGAAGGAGCCTGGCAGAGAATCACTGCAGGACAGAACCACACTGGGAGAAAAAGAGCGGCCGTGTCGACATATGAAGCAAAACAAACAGTCTGACTTCTAAGCCTTGGCAGACCCTGCTGACGGGTCCCTTGGTTTCTCAGCTTTCCTCCCAGATGCCTTTTACTCTGTAGTTTATTTTTTATTTTTTTACTGGCACTACTGTGTGTGTGTGTGTGT
>NC_045742.1:8419091-8437786 GCF_008692095.1 Etheostoma spectabile
GTGTGTGTGTGTGTGTGGGGACATACACGTACACAATTCTGCCGTAACAATACATATAGCTGAAGTGAAATGAAACCGTCATAATGGCCAATTCCATCTGAACCCAAAATAGCTTTACCCTGCACTTTAACAACTCCTCACTTTCGCTGTCAAGTTGAGCAAACACAGACGTCACGACTATCAGAGGAGTCGTCCCCTTCCCTCTCCCCTGCCCATTTGAGACGGTGCTGCTGCAGAGAAACTCAATCTATTGTTTGATGTGGACAGAGATTGTCTTCCAAAGACTACCAAATGCTTTGTGAAAACAACCCCTATTTTAACCTTCCCCAAAGTGTGACTTAATAAAGATGAAAACGCGAGGTGTCCGTTTCCCCCTCGCTGGGGAGCCTGAATGAAAACCACATGCATAAATACACCCCGGTGCGCGGCGTTAAGTGTGCGCATGAGAGAAGAAACAGTAATCAGATTGGTTTCCTGTGACAAACAATAACATTTATTTTAAACCAGCAGCGTTTTTTTCTCAGGCTTAGGCAGTAGCTCCCATGGTAATCAGAGCCAGACTTGTCTTGGCTCCGAGACATAGGGATGTTGCTACCTTTGTGCTAGTGGGGCTAATGGGGGGGGGGGGGGGGGGGGGGGGGGGGGGGGGGGGGGGGGGGGGGTCACGTTAGTACTGGTGTGAGACAAGGTGGTACCACTTTTTAAGAATGGCTTTTATTTGGAAGAGAGTTCAGGGGAAAGAGATCATGGATGATTATTTTAAATACAACAAATGTATATAACTTGGTTTTACTTTACACCGAGGAATGTCCCAGTAGAACCCAACAACTTGTTAAGCCTGGCCTCAAGTGGAGCACTTGAATGTGCTTTGGTATCTACTTTTTTTTTTTAATTTGGCCTTTTAAGTTATTGTGATTTTACCGTAATAAAAAAGGGTCAGGCTGTAGATAACATGTTATGCTTGTGTGTGTGCATGCGTTCTCATTAATATTGATTTCAGCCAGTGATAAGCAGGATATATAAAAGCTTTTGTAAAAATGTCAAGAATAAAGGGATATATTACTATACTATTTTACTTCTTGGATATCTACGTATGCATGCTAAACAGTCCCTATGAGGAGCTACTTTAATTATTTAATTTGGAAGCTTATCGCAGTTTCCCTCAATTTTCATAATGAGTGATAGCTTTGGTGCCCCATGTAGCTCAGCTTAACTGTGATCAAGTGGAGGCTCGTGGGAGCTCTCAGCATGCTTACAGTCCCTTAACATGAGAACGCGCCGGCGATGATGGATCACGCGGTTTTCATCACAAACTCATAGGAGTGTCTGCTATCGTCAACTTAAGGGCTTCTGACCTAAGAGTTCCCCCCTGTTGGGGTGATTTTAGTCGGACAAATTTTCCCTCCTACAGGGTCTCTGCCAGCTGCGAGGGGAGCGGCTGCAAGACTCATCTGCCTCTTATTACTCTCCCAATTTGAGTGTGTGCGCAGCAAAAGTGTTAATGGACAGAAATGCAGTGCAGGGACATGGCGTGCAGGGCTGGTAAAGAGAAACTTCTCCCATAACCTGCTGGACTGCCAGGGTGGCGAGAACTCTGTTTATCTCTATATCTAGTGTTATGTTACTTGGCAGAGGATGGAAACTAAGATCTTTCTGTGTTATCTATTTCCACACTGCACTACACAGAAATTTACAGTATTTCCCTTCTAACTTTCACTTTTGTGGCCTGCTAATGTGACCTAGAATTGCAGTTGTAGAAAGTGGACATTTGCCTCAACCCTCAAACAGTACCTGATCTCTAAATACATTTTGTAAATTAACACTGTCCACAAGAAAGATGCAGATATGACATTTTAGTTTTGGCTGCTATTGAATATTTTAAACACTTCAACCTTTTTTGTATATTCTAAAAAGATAGAAGTCAGTTAAGTCGTATGAGTGGATGTTCAATTTTAAAATCCACGAGCTAATTTGATGAGCGGATGAGGAAATTAGTTTCACTCGCTGCACATAAGTGGGTATGGATTACCTTACGAGGGCTGTTAGCGACAGGCGCAGTGCAGGCAAGCTGTGGCCAGTGTGGAGAAACTCTCATGGCAACAGGGCCAGACGTTTGATACTGTAGCCTGGCATAAAAAGTGCCTTTCTGAGCCCACAATGCATCATGCATGACCACAACACTTAAATATAGAAGCGCATGCAGCAAAAGTGCAGCTATTCTAGCAGTAGCTGATGGTCGGCCTTGTTGCTAAAGTATTGTTGTGATTACTAGCAGGCCTTAATAATTCAAAAAGAACAGTTATCTTTCAATTCAGCGGCATGTTGAAAGTGCAGTCAAATGATTGCAGACATTTTGGACACGTTTTCAGTTGTATAATGGCTTCTTTGACTCTGGAGGACCTTTGTCAAGTTTCAGAAAATAACATTGATTACCATCATGGTTAGTGCTTTGATTCCTTTTTTTGCAAACTTGGAGCATGTAGTTTGAACGCTTTGGACGTTCACCACACAGGGAGGGACGGGCAAGGCTAAATCACTTGAGTACCCATTTTAAAGAAACATTCGACTTTTGTACTGTAGTTGGAGTCTATACTAAATATGGAGCCAGAGTCAGTGGGTGATTAGCTTAGCATTAAGACCGGGAGCAGGGGTAAACGGCTAGCCTGGCTGTCCAAAGTTGAGAAAACCGACTTCTCCAAAGCTCAGTAATTAATACATATTTATTTGTTTAATCTGTATGCATACATAAATGCTAAATTTGTTGTTTTACTGAAAGTTACATGCTGTAAATATTTCTTTTTGACCAAAGGTCCTGCTTGTATGTATGTATGTACATCTATTTAGTAAAACCCACTGGTATTTCCACCTACTTCAACAAATCTACAATCATCACCCTCTTAAAGAGTGATCAAAGAGCTAAGCAAACTGTACTAACTAGCCAAAGAAACAACTGTTAAACTTGCTAAACTACATGATGTAGAGTAAATATCATTGAATAATTCCATCATGCAACTACTGTTTTCTTCCCATTTTTTTTTTTACCAACAGATGTGTCAAAATGCCCGACGTTTACCCTTAAAGACAATCAAATAGCAAATGTTCTGGTATTCAGACGATGGAGTGAAAAATTGAGAACTGGGAGAGGATTAGAAGCAGCTTTGAGTGCAAATTGAATTAGCCTTTTTGAGATGACTTGGGGTAAGAAATGAAATGTCATGCTCGCCCATGCAGGCAGAAATGCAAAACATGTGAATGTGAAGAGCATCTTTTTTTCCCTCCCCTCTCTATTTTTGTATGCAGACTTTTTTTTTTTTTTTTTTTTTACTGTACTAAGATGTGTCGGGCATAAATCATCACAGTGAGGATGAAAACCAGCCGCCTGCAGCTCCTCGAGACACTCTGGGACAAACAGGCTCATGCTGTCATGCTTTCAAATTGTGTCACAGCTTTAACCCTGTTTGCAGTAATTACCTCCTGCGACGCCGCGGCTCCTAGCAACAAAAAAAGACAGTTCAAAAACTTGATTCATAATTTAGAAAGGATTAATGTAAACCACAGTTCTTCTGGGTTTATATAAAAAAAATACCATTCGGTCTTAATGGTTTGTCCCCAGAAATTATACCATGTAATTTAATTGTTTTATGTTCTTAAATGCTCTAAAAATAGTGGAATGAAGAGAAACTGCATTAAAAAGTGAAATGTTTTCATTTTATATTACTGAGACTGAATGCAATAAATGACTTGCTCTTGCAATAATCATTACTTCTTTGCTAAGACACTTGCACTGGAGTAATAATCCACCAGTAAATCTGAAACTCCGATTTAAGGGTGTCTCAGTGAGCTGCAGTGTGTGGACAAAGTGATCGTGTTTCACTGAGGCATGAGCTACTCTGTCACTATTTTTATAGACATATAATCTTAACCTATCTCAACCTGCTGCAGAAGTGCAGCTCCCTGGTGCTGGATTTCAAGCTGATATGCAAGACTCATCGTAGGTAATAATGTTGGGAGACGGGTGGAAGAGGGCTCTGTTGCTGTGCTCCCCTGGCTCCTGCAGCGATGGTGTCTATTATGATACCGCTGGCCCCAACAACTGTGGATACGTTTTTCACCAAGTTGGTTTTGGTGAGAACACACAGACTCAAGTCATAACAGCGAGAACAAAAATCTGTTTTGTGGTCTTGCTGATGCAACTTAAATTTCAGAAAAGAACACCAATGTCCACTATGTTCAGTGTAATCTGTAATTAGTTAATGTCCTAACATTTGTGAAAAAGCCTTGCCAAATGTGGCCAAAATAATAGTTCCATAATATCTGAACACTGATTACCCAATCTGCGCCTGTGATTCCATACAAGTCCTGCTCTAATGTGCAGTCAGATATTAGAACTTCAATATTGAAGACTTTGAGACATGACTTGAATATAAATTAGGTAACACTTTACTGGAAGGTATTTACATAAGAGTGACATGACACTGTCATGAACACATGACACTGTCATGAACACATGACACTGTCATGACAAAGTCATGACACATGAACTCCCACCCTAACTTGTCATGACAAAACCGAGTAACACAAAAAAAGTGTTTAGTTAAATGTTTGACTTGTTTATAATTTTTGTGACCCATTTGTAAAAGTGTCATGTCTTATGTAGATACCTTCAAGTAAAGTGTGACCATAAATTGTATTCATGCTCCTAACATTGCATAAAATTGGTGATTTGTCCGCTACATTAGTCTTTACTCCTATAAAGACTGTGTACGGTATATTAATGGTTAACAATACAAATCAATCACCATGTTTGTTTTGTAACAGATATTGAGGGTATATACCACTGTGTAGTTTTCTCAAAATGTAAACCAGTTTTCTATTGCTCGGAGATCGGGCTCGGATTGCAATATACTTAAACCCATTAAATGAGGTGGCTCACAAGAATGGTAAAAGTTGAAGCGGCAGTAGATGGGATATCTTGACTTTTAGGCCCTCCCAGCTACAGCATAGGTCAGCTCTTAAAAACACTGGATTATGTATGTCCAATTACACAACTTAACAATGTCTTTCATTAGACTCTGCCTCCTAAATGCCCACATTTTTCAAACCCCACACTCCGAGTTTGTGGTGTGGGGACCTCAAATCTCAAGCCAAGATAACTGATGATATCATCTGGGTTATTCTCTGACTCCCTGCAGAGCCCCAGAAGACATTATACAACTGTTTTTTTCAGGCATACTATTCTCATGACAAGTAAATGGTTTTTAAAGCCTAACATAAAAATCCCCTTTATGAAATCCATAATGTACAATTTTTGCTGACTGAAATTTTTGTTCATTCTGAAGCCGTACTTTGGTGGCATTTAGCAGCAATTCTGTAAAAGTCAACTATCCCTCTTGGTTCGCTGTGACATTTGACCACTGATCCTTTTTCATTGATGAAGCCTGAATGTTTTTGTCTTGCCACTAACTGTTGCTGCTGCTTATTCTGTCCTGCAATTTTTTTGACATTTTTGGTTATCTCAGTAGTCTTTTGTTTTATTTTAATATTGATAATGAGGTGGTGATCCATTTACCTTTTTCACATTACTAATGAGCATATGTTTGGCCTTTTGTAATTCCCCGTGCAAACTAGAATTTCTTGTATATGTGCTGTTTTGAATACTTTGTCTATTCCATACCCATGTAGTTTGACAACTAAGTACTCTGGTATGAGTTTGTCCCTATGGTAGAAGTTTAAAATGTAAGACAGCTAACAGGACACCACTAACTATCACTTCCTTAAATCAGTATCTGGAGCGTGCTCAGTGTGGGTGGGGGGTGGGGGGGGTGGGGGGGGGTGGCGGCAATTTACTACTGATACAAGGCACATGCTGTACAGTGATGATTGGTCTGAAACTAGGTTATCCATCACCGGCCGTCCTCAGTCTACGGGCCCCTGGCCAATACCACATCCATTATCGGGTTAGGGGGATACAAAAGGGAAAATAAAAGGGCTTTTTACCAACAGGAGACTACAATAAAAACTTATGGACAGATGTGAGAGTCTGGCAGACCTACTATAGTAGTCAGTCTAAAAAAGGACACAAAGTCAAGAATGTCTTTTTGCAAATGATAAAATAGTGTATAGGAATGATTAATTAAAGCTGACTTCCAGAGTCCTGGCTGGCTTTTAACAAGACTATACAAAACTTTACCCTTTCTAAAGAAGTGCTACCTGGATTAAACTAATTGATATTATAATGTAAATCTAAGTGTTCAGTCTCTAATTGTTGCATATGCTGTTTAAATATGGAATTTAATATAAATCATTTTAGAAGGAAAGGGAAACCCATGCACTCTACTGGAAACTGCAGTGTAAAGAAAACCTAAGAAAGATCCCACCGAGGCTTGGCCAAAAGTGCTTTTTCATATTGTAAATTAAGGACTGACTGTGGCTTTCAAAGCAAACCATTATGATAGTTAATGTAGAACCACTTAAAAGGCCAGCTGCGGGAGTGACGTGAATAATAGTGTTTAATTTGTCTAATCTTAGCAGGAGCAGTGGGTGGCTGGGGCGGGGGGTTCGCTGGTACTCTGCTGGCACTTGAAGAGAGCTGCTTCCACCACAATGTGGTGCAAATGCCCTAAATTGCCATTTGGCTGTGTTGCTGTTGTTTTTTGTAATGTTACCCTTTCATTTGTAGTTTTTCTGTTGTTAACGTGTGCACAAAAGACATACATGGTGGGACTACTGTGGAAAGTTAGTGCAGGATGAAGTTTGGCACGTGCCAAGAATAGTTGATTGAAGAGATGATTTTCTGTTTCTTTTTCAAGGCCACTGTAATTTGCCCAGGCGCTGTAAAAGCCCTATAAATGAATCATTTAAGAATTTTATAGATGTAGTTTGGAAAGTATTTACAAGGGCAAGTTCTCGGACCCTTTTTGCAGCACTAGAGACATACACTTGGCCACATAACGCTACATGTACTGTATGGTGAGCCTTATTTAAAATGTCAATAAAATGGTCTCCTTTTGGAAGCAGGTTTGAATGTGGCCGCTCACAGTATGAGAGGTTTAAAAGTACAAACTAATGCAGATATCAACAGTTTTGCAAGTATTCATCATCCAAGGGCTGTGGTTTATGCTGAGCTATATTTCCTTTATTTTCCTAACTGAATTCAGTGGGGCTGTTTCTTGTATTGCAACAGCCAGCCCTAGTTCGGCAGTGGAAAATTCACTGCAGATTTTTATACTGCTTGCTTGTTCAATTTGACACAGTTTTACTTTCCTGTAAGAGACGATCCCGGAGCCGAGACATCTCCTGTGACTCCCCTACTCGCTCTGCTCAATGTTGGTTTGTGTTGAAACAGGAGATGTTGTTCTACGCTAGAAGCAGCTAGATAGTCTTATTCTATTTATTGTTATAATCCCTCTGCACACATTATAATTATGTGACAGAGCTAATACTTAGTGCGCTGAAACGTAAACTTGTGTGACATCAAATACATGTATAAGATTTCAGACGGGCTTCAAGAAAAAGGAAGAAATGTCTTATAGTGTTGAATTATAAACACTGTCCTTTGCAGCTGTAACAAAAACAAATCATAGTCTTGAACGCCCAATATAAAGAGGAGAGGGTACATTCTGTGGTGGCAAACTGCGTGTGTATCTGTGGATCTCACCTAAATTAAACCATGTGGTCACCTAAAGTCCCTCAACACCCTCCCACCCCCACCTCAATCTCCTCGTCCCTTCAACCCAGGCCTCTCATTGACCTTCCAGGCGCTCATTGTCCCAAAGTGAGACTTGATTACTGGCCTAAGCCCTGTGAAGGTTCGCCTCAGTGGCCACAGCTGATCTTTTATACTAATTTCGGATTAATGCGGGGTCTGCAACACTGCATAAACACAGCCACTGAGAAGGCCCCTGCCACACAGAGCTAAACATTAATCCTCCTTAATGCTGAGAGTCAACTTCCAGTCCTTATCAGAATTTGTCTTAATCTCTGCCTAGGCTGTACAAAACTCTACTGCTCAATAAGTAAAATGTACACTTCCAAACAACAAATGAGCCAATGAGCTGTGCTGGAATACAAAATATAAACGTGCTCATTGGAGTGGTAAAGAAAAGAAATGAAGCTTAATGGGTCTTACCTTCAAGATGTTTAAAACAGTCCTCCTGGTTTACAGATATTATATTTAGATGTAATGAAGACAAAAGGACGGCAAAGGCTACGCTTTTCCCCTCATAATCGGAACCATTTACATGTGCATCTTTAGCTTTGCTGTGTGCAAATTCCTCACTCGATTTCAGCCACTGCCACAAGCATTTCAGCAAGTTTCCCTACTCCCTGTCTCTCTTTCTTATTTTTCTCTCTCATGCCGTTACGAATCCACTGATGTGTGGGTTTTGACCATGTGGGTCCTAGTCCCTGTCTAGTCTAGCGCCCTTCCCTAGAATGCGTGTGCTTGTCTGTAATTTTCTCAATACGAGATATGTGATATATTATTTTAGCGAATATCTAGGCTTGGTTCAGCAACGATTCAAATACTTTGATTTATGACTGGATGTTTTTGTATCATAACCACTGGTATGTTTGCAGTATATTAAAGTACATTACTTTCCTTTTCTTAAAAAACTCAAGGACACTTTCTCTTTTCATGAAGTAAACTTCTAGGTGAAAACTATGATCCCTTATTGATTTCTTCTGCCAAACAAAAACTTTGTCCATCCTTTACGCCGTTTGTTAAATGTTTGGTCATTAACAGTAACTTAATTTAATCTTGTGATACCAAAAGAAGAGAATTTTACCTGCCACATTTTACACTTTGTTTCATTATAATTCTTCATCAGATTTCTACAGAAAAATAGAGATGCACTGCATATGGCAGTAATTGGTAACAGTCTGATAGAAGAATTTAAACATTTCTAATTATATTTCAGCATTCAAATATATACTAAATTTTAAGTGTTTGGGGAAGATGAGCAACCAAGACCTTTGTATGAGGAACATACAGTAAGCCTAGGCACCATAGGGAACAAGGTGACTAATCTCTCTGTAGCCCTGTCCAACAAACACTGCCTCAGAGCATCATGTAGACTCTTTGCCGACTGAACTGTGTGCATGTTAAGCTGGCAAATATAAACACGGTCGGCTGGAGGAAAATGAGGCCAAGTCATTATAAAGTTTTTTTAATGTAAATGCCAAAGCAAAATGTCTTTATAAAACAGAAGCATTGAGAGTAGAAGTAGGGAGTGCCTTGCATGCATATATATATATATATATATATATATATATATATATATATATATATATTATATATGCGCTGTTTACTTTTCACTTCCACACGCCGCAGCCTGGGTGAGACTTTTACAGAGTTTCTTTTTGGCCACATTTACTTTGCAAAACAAAATTATCCCATTCTGAGGTTTTGGAAAGAGCTTTTAATTTAACGGTTGCATTTGGCAAGAATCCTCATCACTCTGAAAATTCATCACTCTGAATTTTCTCTTTTCTTCTAAATGAAGAGTCATCTTGCTGCCCTGTAATTAAGCTGGTGAAGAGATCAATGAGCTGGGAGGATTTTCCTCCAAACCCGGGTCAATAACTTTAGTATTCTTGAGAAGGTTCTGTGCTGCCTCCAGCCACTCTACATTATTCAATTTTACTGAGGTTAGCGCTAGTCTGTTATGAGCTGTGAACTGACCACAAATGTACGGACTAGTCCGTCCCAAAGTACATCCCTTAGCCCTCTTCCCATCCTTTCTCAACTACTCTTCTCAAGTCTATGGGAAAGGGCAAAAAAAGATGGCAAGAGCTTTAAAACGGAAAAATCCTTTAATGCAATTCCTACCTTATCTAAAACACCTACATATCTGTCTCCAGTCTGCGGCCTTTGAAAGGATATTTCAGGCCTGGGATTGAGGAGGGGGGGCTCCCTTTAGAAGCAGAGCTAGGGATGAGTTATAGGCATCTAAGAGTCTGGAAATCTCTGGGGCCTGACCATGGCTTTAGCATACAGCTCCAACCACGGCCAGGGTCTAGAGCAGAGCCCCCCCCCCCCCCCCCCGGCTCCCGTCAAAGGAGAATAAAAGAAGCATGAGAAGGCTGCGCTGATATCAGAATTAGAGGGCCAGTTTTTAGTTTCATGGTTTTTTTTTTTTTTTTTTTTAATTCACACATTTTCCACTAAAGTGCAGCTGATGATTAGCCCAAGTTATTCTAGAATTTTCCTACCACTGTGAAAAGATTAAGCTGGAAATAATTAGCTACATGTTATATTTTGGCATAACGATTCAACTTTTAATTTGACAAACGTCACAACTGTCACAGACATCCTTAGGAGATAGCTCAGTGACCTAAGTATGGATCTAACTTGTATGCTCAACTTTGAAGTTATTGTCGGCAGACATGTTTTAAGATATAATAAAACACTTTTCGTTGACTAATAATTTGTTAAAATTTCTTTCTACTCCTCCTCTCTTTGGAAAATCCTGATTATACGAATGCACAAATATGGTTGCTTATAAAGTCCAACTACTGGACACTGTCTTCTACTTTACTGTCAAGTCAATTTATCAATGACACCCAACTGAGGAAGTCAGATGCTAGACCACAACTGGCTTCCAAAACTAGTTGTGTCACAAAGTCACGCTCATAAATACACACGTTAAACAGAGATTTATGCCGAGTACAGAGAAACTTGTCCTCATTCAGCAGATGAATATGAAAACTTCTACTGTCATTCTCTGCACATATATTGTTCTGTACAGTGACACAAATATCCAAGCATGACAGGTTTTAGTGGACGGAGGAGTTTAAAGTTGTCTTTGAGTGAGTTTATTTGCCCATCTACCAGGTGAACTTCCATGCTATTATGGTGATATTATTTGCATTTTAAAATGTGCTCATTTTGCTAAATTTGTTGACACCACATGCTCCAGAGTGGAGTATAAGTGCACTAGACTATACTGTATGTTGCAGGCTTTGAGGGTTAAGATGTGCTGTCCTGCCCAGTGTCTCAGTTGCCTTTGCCCCTCTTTGTCTGACTTTAACACACTGCTTTGGTCAGAGCCAGTAAATTTTCTAGCAGAGGATAAAGTTCAAGAAGATAAAATCAAACAGATGTCAGTGTGAGGGTGAGTCTTCGTGACCCATAAAAGTGTTCTCATCAAAGAGCTGAATCATTTGTTTTGAGTTATTACATTGTTATCAAAAGGGACGGCAGCGGCCTGTTTGAGCAGGAATCTGATCTGTTTGTCTAAAAACACGAGCAGAGATAGTCCAACCCAGAGGAACCATGGGAAAAGAGTGACGGCTGACAGGCAAAGGCAGCTGTGGATGGGTTTGATTGACAGCCATCAGCTATCTTTGGACTTTGTGTTTACTTTTGTTTAGTGGAGTCAAGTGTTGACTGTCTGGCACCTCGCTCTGCACGCCACGTTTCTTGTAAACTTTACCTCCTCAATAACTAAATAGGTAGGAAAACAATTTCAAGAGAGATTTTGTGTCGTGAATATTTTTTCTATTTACGACACTCCAACACTGCACTTTTCTTCCTCTGTTGTAAATTTGATTAGCTTAACTAATGAAATTTGTGATAAGATCAAAAGCAAAATAAGATCCGGACCGACAAGTTCAATAAATGTTGATTATTTCTGAATCATTTGGCACACATTGGACTTATTATTTAGTCTTACACCAGAGGAAGATCATTCCACTTAGGGTCATATGTTCGTGCAAAGTTCATGTTGAGGTTACATTTTTGCCCTATCTTTTAAATCTTGTTTCAACTCATGAGTGAGGTTAAGTCATTGACAATAAAATGTTGCTTCTATCGTGGGTTGCGTCTGCCCACGATACCTTGTGATGTATAGGTAATAAAATCAATAAATATAAAACATCTGACCAAATATACACGCACTATTTTCATCTGTTGTAATTCAGGCCCACAAGAATTTACACCATGAAAAAGTGAGTGTTGTCTTTTCAAGGGCCCAAAAACAAACTGGATTTCAAAGTGTCTGCGGCATAGGAAATTCGAGGTTAGCCATGAGGGGTGGGGGGGTAAACTAACTTTTGGTGTTTGCACACTTTACTCATGTGAACTTAAGCTGGCTGAAGCACGCAATTTCAGTTAGTACTGTAACTTATATAACATGCAACTGTGCCATACTTGCCTTTACTGAGCTTATAATTTGGCAATAACGACAATGTTTTTTGTCTGAACTCCAGTAACACAATAATGGATTGTTTAAGCTGTTTTTTCTTAATTTGAACGTCTGTTGCTATTCATGGAATTTTACAGTACATTACAAAGTAGAACAAAAAACATTGTTACGTACAAATTTCTCATGGATTTGGAAAAGCATTAATGTTTCTGTATTTTACAAGTTACACTGCTTTACTAGTTTCTCATGGCAGTGGCACAGAGTTATAGTGTCTCCTGCAATATCTTGCTCTAACAATGAACCATGAGGGCCTAGCTAGCTGGGATCACATGAAGACGTTTGATAAGCAGGCCCCAGAGTGCTTTTGCTCCCAGCAGGCTATTCTCACTTTCACAGTGCGGGGGCGGCATGCCAGTAGCCAGATTACTCACCACAGCAGTCAATACAGTCCCTGCAGCTTTCTCTCACTCTACACTGAGGTTTGTAGAAGCTCATACCATATTGTCCGAAAGGTTGGTCTCCAAAATAACATAAGCCAAATATAGTGATCTTTTAAATGCTATAGCACAACACGTAGCTATTTTTTTTTTAATTTTAGGCCTGTATTGGACAGGACAGCTTAGACATGAAAAGGGAGAGGGGGGGGGGGCAATGACATGCAGCAAAGAGCCGTAAGTCAGAACCGAACTTGCAACCACTGCGTTGAGGACTGACCCTTTGTATATAGACACGCGCTCTACCAGGTGAGCTACCCTGGCGCCCTTTGCTCTTCCTGGGGTCAGAATACTGCAGGGCAACTTGGGCCTAAAAATGGAGCACAGTGGCAAAATATACATTTTAATAAGAAAAATTTACAATTAGCTTGTCATAATTTCTCAGTTTAAACCAGATAAAAAGCTGTTTGAGAAAACCTTCCAACATACAACAAAGCTCTTGCAAACATGATAGCAGCTAAACAGTCTGTGTCTCTGGGGCGGTTTAGTCAACTTGCCCCCAGAGCTAAAATGATTGTGGGACCTTAACATTATATTCTGCTTGATTATACAAAATACAGTGGAAGGTAAGCTAGAGTAAACATTTATAGTTAGTTTTTACATATTGATTAAAGTGTCATTATACAATAACACTCTTAAAGTAACATAGCCACTACCTCTACAACCCCATTCTGCCCCCAGCCATTCAAACGCATGCATACGCTTAGAATAATAACACAAAAAACAGGTTTGTCTTCATGCCATTGTGTCTTAATTTATAAGGAGAATGTCACTATGAGCACAGTTTTCACATATAACTGTTGCCACCACAACCATAGCAGTCATTGAAACTATTCTCCATGGAGACTTAATGATGATGGTAAAGGATTATTTAGGATTATTTCACTCAAGCTCCTCAAGGCAAGGCATTGTAGTACATTGGCGGCATATACTGTAGATACCTGCATATAATTGACTGGGAATTGACAACTGCACACAGCATGATCATGATTAACAATCACCATTTGAATCAAGCCTTTTAACATTGGTTTGGTGTCCTGGTGCACCTTGGTGTGACACCTCAGTTGATTTACATTAGGTGGAATTTTAAGAAAGATGTATGACACTAATATGTCACTGAAAGAAAAGAAAAGAAAAAGCTGGTGTATTACTAGTTAAAGCTATGTGCGTAGATTCCGTCTCCCTCTTGAGGAATTCTAAGTAATGACAAAACTATTGTCGGCGCGTCCACATGATACAAGACTTCCGTGATTGCGCACTTGGCCCCCCCACCCCTCCTCCACCCAGTTGCTAGTAGCCACTAAGGAGACAGAGGTTTTAAAAAAAAAGATGGCCTTTTCTGAAAAGGTAATTATCTTCAGTTGAGCATCTGCGTGGGGAAGTCACCGGACAACACAATCTTCTGAACATAGCCATACTGAGAAATACAGAGAGAGTTATGTGGAGCTGATAGTCTTAATTAGCTTTGTAGCAACTCATTTGACTACGAGTTGAATGTAACGGACAGGTTCAATAATATCAGAACACACTTTAAGCTTTAAGGTAGTAAACAAAAGAGAAACATTTTCCCTCGTTTGGCAGCTAAAATCAGCCATGAAAGTGTCATCAACCGTACGATTCTGCAGCAGTAAGATTGAAACTGTCTTAGGAAGTTCCCTGATGGGATCAGAGTAAACTATAAGTCAACAACAGACTAGGCATGCTCACCAATGTTTTTCCTTGATAATTAAAGTTTTTAAGAAAGTTCAAGTGTAAATCAGAATGCTGTAACTCAAGCAGAAGTACTCTCGCATGCTGATTTGATATTTCACATTGACATTTAACAATAATCACTGATTCTCTGCAGAGAGACGAGCTGTCAACAGCAGCAAACCTTCTCATCTGCCGGAGGCGACGCAGGCTCGTAATGAATTGCGGAGGTTTGCTTCTGGACCCCCTCCATCCCCCAGTTATTGATACAGTAGGGAGGGAAGATAGCTCTATTTTCTGCATAGATGACTGATGAGCGCGGCACCGTTTACATACTGTATTTTCCAGTGTTTGCCCTGAGGAAGGGAGCCTTGGTGGAATTTGTATTGACTCTACAAATGTTTAATGAGCAAGCAGCAACAGCAGCTGGTTGCACCACACTGATGAAATGATGACACAAGACACGTGTGTTCCTGTGCACAGCAGTGACTGGGCATGTTTAGCACACAGAGTACAGTGGTTGTATCGGTAAACATAATGCAATTAATTTTTCTTTTTCTTCCAATTTAATTTCTTTTGAGTTTACAGATAATGTGAAATCTTTGTCAAACCAGTTTTTACCTTAACATTAAATTACATTCATATTTACTGAGACAGACAGAGTGTCATTCCAAATCATTTACAAAAAATCTAAACAATGTGTTCCCATTAAAATTAATCTTTGCAAAAATAACTTGCAACAATTAAACCAAATTCTTAACAGGTATTAGAGTTTAGAAATTTGCGATATTGAATGATTTAAAAAATAGACAATTAAACATACAGTACATAAATTTCATTTTTTAACACATAGATGGATTTTATACCCCATATAAGTCCATGGCTCCAGAATTGTAAAACGGCAGAAACACTGGCACCCGGCATCGCGTCGATCTTTAAGAGAGCGTGGGCAGCCACAGTCCACAAAGCTAACCCTGTCATCTGGCAGCAGATTTGCAAGAGAGATAAACTGAGATCCTGCAGGGGATCAAACCCAGCCTCTATCTCTAACAGAGGATTTAGCCAGCAGAGACTAAAGGGGCTAGAGCAGAATTACTCTGTATGGAGCCAGAATGAGTCGTTGCATTTACCCTGCAAGTTGGTTGCTTTTGTGCCTGGATACTGTTTAGCAGGATAATGCAAAAAGATAAAAATGCACTTTTATTCTGTGTTACAGGTTGACATGCAGGTCTGTTTGGAGGGGAGGTATAACGATAGCAACAGCACTTCAGCTACAAAAGCATAAACTTAATGGACAGTAAATTTACCCTACTTACATGTCTCAGTTGGTTCCTGTTGGTGTGCTGACTCTGTACCTCCTACTGTTGTTACTGTGGTTAATCTAATTTATGTACCAAAAAATCTACAGTTATGGACATTCAGCCCAGGAGGACCTCAACAGCGTAAGGAATGACCACCAGGAAGTGACCCTAACAGGATGTCTAACCGGGGGTAGCCATTCTAATCATAATTATGGCATGTTTCGGTCCTTTTCTGTTTTATCATTTGCATTATAATGCAATGTTAGGGGTAGCACAATACTTAGTGACAACTTCATACACATCATTGTAATTCATTACTAAAGGAGTGTAATTGCTGCCTAAACAATTGTCCCTGGTTCAATATGTTTTTTACAGTTACTGAACCAGTAAAAGTGTAGAAATCAGACTACAAGCTTCATTTATTTTTAGCTCATTTTTAGCTCATAATAGCTCTGCAACATTGCTAAAATAAATCACCTAAAACACTGAATTGGTTTTTCCCGAAAGTTTTGAGTATGCCTTAGACTTAGAAAACTTTGGCAAATAGCTAAAAGTTTCTGAGTATTTCTGTATATTTTTAATTTTTATGATTTGTTAGCAGATAGTACTTGATTATGTCTATGAAGACTACTGAATTCATGTACACTGGATTGAGTACTGTAAATCTTACCATGACCTTTTTTAGAGAACACCCAGCAGCACTATCAGATTTGGTTCTGGTGAAAACCCCATGGGTTTTATTAGGCCCACACTTAATACTATTAATAGACATATAGATGATGGGTGTAGAGTCAGGTGGTGCAGAGTCAGCTGGATATTTTATGCTGTTGGCCAGAGGCATAGATAATTTCCATACATGACTTTTTGAAATGGCATGACTGAGGTACCAAAAACATGTCAATATATACAAAAAATCTTTACTGTGCATTGAGTGAAGGACTGGAAATCTAACGTATGTGCATCTTAACAAATTAATTATTTTCATGCTCCATCACATTATATTTCATTATTGATTTATTATTCATGAATCAAAAGACCACCAGAATGGTGAAAGGTTGAGTGCTGCTGAACCCACTCAAAATTGACATTGACAGGTATTTTTTCAACTTTCAGCACCTAAGAACCATCCGTTCTTACCAACACCCCCATTGACAATGGCCAAACGTCACCAGCCCATTACACTCACTAGAGTGGCATACAGCAGCAAAACACTCCCCCACCTTTGTAGAAAATGTTGGTATGCTATGGGTTTTTCATCTGGCAGTGGTACTTAGCTTGGTTGTGGATTCCGCGGTTGGTAAGCCAGTCAGGGATTATGTCCTTGTCACTGCAATGGTGAATTATACCAGTTGGTTTTGGGGCCTGACCATAGGTGATGTGATCTGGGGATAGCATGTTACACTCTCTTAATAAATCTTATCACTGGCAGGAAAAAAGAAGCGGCTGGCAACATCATGCCCACTCATTTTGTAAATCAAGACACAGGACATGCTAGGCTAAGGCCAGGCTTCAGCCAGGATGAGATTATAAAGTATCCATTATCATACATTATCAGTGGGTTTTTATAGTGGCACACCATGATACACTTGCAATTTGGTAATGAACGGCCTTGCAGTCGACAGCAGATGAGAAAGGGGAACCCAATGGGATAGCTAATACTGCTCCGTTCGGGTGGATCCGATCCGTAAGCATGCAATTCCCTAACACGTTAGATATATACATATATATATTTGAAAATATTAAGGTTATGTTGTTTTGAGTTTGTTTTGTGGTCTTTGTAGTTAAAAATTAGTGGCCTCGAATTTTACTTTGGTATTAAATTTTTTTTTTTTTTCCTACAGCAACAGAAAGGACAATGTTTAATTACAATAATAAGTGTGAGGAACAAATTGTTATCTCCCATTTATGGCCCTATTTGACCAAGTTAAAAGCAATCCTTGTTCTGGTGTTGTAACCAGTTGCATTGCTTCTTTTTTAATAACTTTTTTGTTAATAATTACACCCACAGAAGTTTTGTAAATAAGCAAAAAAACAACAACCGTAAACAGTAAGTTGTTTGAGAATTTAAATACGTTTTGGACAATTGTTGGAAAATGTCGTGGAGATTAAGAAAAGAAGCTCATTTGAAAACTTGTTAAAAAAAAGTAATGCTTAATATATCGTAGCATCTCAACAAAGCAACAGACCAAATGCCAAAAATTGCATTATATTTTTTTATATTTTAGGTTATTATATTTATTGCTGCAGTCTGTTTTCTACTGCACAGCAGTACTTCAAAGGGTGATGAAGACAGAGAAAATAAATTAATAAAAGGTCAATTTGTTCCATTTGTCAAATATATTTCTATGTTAATCATTAGGAGAAACCAAAGGAATAGATGCTCATAAATGAAATGGCGAAATTAGTATTCTGGGCCGTCTGTGTACATTGGAGGTCAGAGTTGCAGTGCAAACTATTAGCCCACTCTCCAACCCTGTTGCACAGTCCTCCTCCTTATTACTACAATGGTGGTTTCACCTTTTCAGTTTAATCATTCCAGTAGATATTAAACTCTCCCGGCAGGCTGGGGGCTATATAGTGTAGGGATTTACTGAGGGATTTGCGTCCTCCTTTCTGCTAGTTCAAATCTCTGTGTCTTCTCAGATCAAATTATCATAACCATCATCGGGCACGACTCCACCATGAAAACACAGTGCAGGAAAAACGCCGTCAGCAATTCCATGCGCCCCTCTCTCCGAAATATGAAATATGGTTATTGTGCACTGCTATGCAGAAGAATTGGAATGTTATCCCATGGTACCAGAGCCATTGTGGAAAACATGAGTTATTGTCAAATAGCTGTGTGATTGACATAAAAAAAAAAACTAATTTTTATAATAGTAAGTTTATTATATTTCTGTGCCACATTAAATCAAATTTGGCCGCAAGAGAAGACATATATTCTACCCTACAAAGGAAAAAGACCTTATCTCGCTAGAGCAGAGATCTTCATCAGGGGTTCCGGGACCCCTAGGGGGGTCCTCCGAGTCAATGCAAGGGGGGCATCCAACAAGTTTTTTTTTTTT
>NC_045742.1:8437796-8473579 GCF_008692095.1 Etheostoma spectabile
TTTTTTTTTTTTTTTTTTTTTAAATTTAAAATTACAGTCCTAAAATGAATCCAACATATTATTAGCAAATATAAATCACCAACTGATAATAGGTAACTGGCCTACTGGTAAGGTAGTCACTAAGATCCACAAGGATTTAAGGTGTCACATGTATATTTAACATTAAAAGATGATTTATAAAATCATGCCAACAAGTATTAAGCTAATTTAATATCTTAGTAATATATGCAAACAAGAAAAGCGTTAGGCTGCTCTACATGTTATTGTAGGCCCAGTTTAATAGGCAAATTCATTTTATAAAAACATATGTAGTAGGGGGTCCCTGCGCCATCTCTCTTTCAGTTAAGGGGTCTTTGGCTTAAAAAAAATTAAAGCCCCCTGCGCTGGGGTTTGGAATTTAAAAAAATTCCAAACCCCAGTTGTGCAGCCAAATGAATTATAGGTAGAAATCTGACAATTAGATGTTTAAGTAATGAAATTGATCTACATAAATCTTGAGCTCTAACCTCTCTTTTTTTACTTTTGACCTCTATTTGGAAGTAACTGTACTCCGCCTTTGTATTGTCTGTAAAAAGTGAGAAGTCCCGCCAAGGCAAAAAGCAGTAACTTCCATGGTATCAATATTTGGTTGCTGATCAGCATTTACAATATCATTATAGTAACACTTGTATAAAATGTAGTGATCATGGCATGTATTTCTCATGATTTACAATTACTTATAGCCATCTGTCCTGTACAGTATCTCAATTTGAGCGTTCCAAAAAGTCAAAGCACGGTAACTGGTGTTACGATGTCCGGCCTTGGTTTCTTCTGGGCTTTTGGAAGTTACTGTTAAGACAACCCTGTTATTTTCTCGAAAAAACAAAAAAATTGACTCAAGATACTTCTTCACATGATGGATGTCTTGAATGTCTCAAAAATAACTAATGATGAACTCACTTTCGACCAAATAACAAAACCACTGCCTTTTGCCTTTGCAGGGCAGTAATTGTATTGCATATTAAAGTGAATTGTTGATTGATTATAACCCTTGCTAGGACTCAACCAACACTGGTTTTTCAACACCAAATATTAGGAGTTAACCAATATTTGGAACCGATATGCATTTACAGTGAAAATTCAAAATGGTTAAGTCATACATTTTGGAATTTTACGAACTCCAACACTTAATCTAAATGCTTTAAGCAATTATTTAATGAATTAGTAATTTTTAACATAATACACAGTAAAAGATAGTCAGTGTTGTGGGCGGGACATTAAGTCAGACTCTGTGGTGAGTGAAACCGAAAGCCGAGGGACAGAGCTGTAGCTGAACCAAAGTAGTAAACTTGTGAATTCATTAACTTTATTGGTTATCAGGCAAAAAAAACACAGATACATATAATCTGCAAATTGACAAAAAAAACACAGATAATTGGCCATGGGGCCAATAATGGGTCTATCCGTAACCCTAACCCAGAACTGTTTTGTTCAAATGTAAGGATCCTCATGCTCAAAACATTGCTTGATGTCCTTATGTTATCATTAAGCATTTTCATGAAGCCTCATTAATGTGATTGTTTTTTAAATTGAAAATTATACTTTATTTTTCCATGCCTCTGAACTGGAACCCCTTATTAAATCAAGCTGAATGTACCAAACAGAGAGGCAGAGTGAACGTTTTCATATGGGAGAACTTTCATCTATTTTTGCGTATTATATATCCAACTTAATACATCATCAAGGGGGTTAACACACCATCGCGTGACTAGCTGTGATGCCATAAGACTGAAAGTAAATTAACGTGACGCTGCAGACCCTGGGACTCTTGATAAACGTGGAAACCTTTATTATTATTTATCTTATTTTGGGTGTGTAAGCTGAGAGCAGACGGGGCGGGTCAGCACAATGTTCGGATTGTTCCACGCTGCACGCACCTACATATTGAGAGAAAGATGAATGCTTTCACCTATAGGGGCACCGCTTTACTTTCCAATCTTTAAACCTGAATATGGCTAGTGTGGGAAAAAGTGTGTTTTCTGCCTCTGACTGCAAGGGAACGGGTCAAATCCTCTGCTAGATGCCCCAGGCTATTTTTCCTTTCCTCTTTTTTTCTGAACACCTCCACACCAAGAGAGCAAAATCTCTGTCAGAAGACGAAGGAGGGGAGGCAGAAATACTCTTCTGTTTTCACTTTGTGTGTGTGTGTGTTAAACCCTCTGGGGCTGAAATAATTAAGATCAATATATATGAAAGTTCAAGATACTTTTTTTCAAAGTTGGCTCATTTCAAGGTAATTAAAGCATGATCTGGATCTCATGTGAGTCTGGGTAGCCTCATTGACATACAGTATCATTGGCAATGGGCAGATTTATGAGCCGTATTGCTTCACCATCTGCTAATTACACTTGTGCTGTAATTGTACCCTGTCTCACTTTGTGTTTGGACCAATTACTGAAGTAGATACACACAGGAATAACCAGTGTGCAGGAATGTATACACATGATGTCTCTTTTACTCTAATTAAAGTACTTATTTATTTCTTTCACACAGACATATCAATCAGCAATGTACTGTTCTGAAAAACTATGCTGTGTTGTTTATTCTCCTCTAAACACCATAATCATCCCTTCAGATAATGTGCCAAATGTATTATTTTATTATAATCATGTAATGGTAGAGGAAAAGGTAGATCACCTTTCTGAGAGGCAGCTCTTCTCTGAGTAAGTAGTAATTGTAAGAATAATTTACCAGCTATATACGACATTACTGTCTTTGCATATGAAATGATGACATTACTCTAATGATATTCATAAGAAAACATGATGTTGGATAAAAACAAATCTATGAAGTAAACATGCACAAATGTATGTTTGAGTTTGTAGAAGGAAGATAAGTGCGTTTTGTCTTCCTATTAATGTTTGATCTAATTCAGTTGACTTTTTAGGGCCTACGGGTCATGGAATTGCCATAAACACATACAGCAAAATAACCATGTCAACTTTCAATTTCAGCAATGGGAAGAAAAATAAAAAACATCAAAAATAAATTGTAGTTCTGCAGTTTTTACCTCCAAGCATCAATATGATATCATTACTCTCCTGAGCATCTCCGGCCAGAGTGACATCAGTCCATTACACCGTCAAAGCCCTCAACTCTTCCCCCACCACCTCTCAAAGGTCACCTTGGGGAGGATTCCACTATCCACCAAGCCCACCAAACAACACCCTTCCCATCATGCCATTGTTCAACCCAATTCCACCTAGGATAGATACAGAGATTGTAGTGAGGTGTGTGTGTGTGTGTGTGTGTGTGTGTGTGTGTGTGTGGTGTGTGTGTGTGTGTGTGTGTGTGTGTGTGTGTGTGTGTGTGTGTGTGGTGTGTGTGTGTGTGTGTGTGTGTGTGTGTGTGTGTGTGTGTGTGTGTGTGTGTGTGTGTGTGTGTGTGTGACCAGCTGTCACAGGGTTCTTGGTAAAAGGCTGCAGCTGTTTCGGCAGCCTGCTGATAAAGGCAGTAGGACTGTGGGTGAAAGTGTATGGACACGGCGGAGAATAGAATGCACACATGTGGACGTGTATGCAAAAAATAATTAGAGACAAACACAAAGTAATTTCTTAAGGCTCTTGTTCATTTTTTCATCTCAAACTTTTAGAAATTAGCTAACCTAGATCCATTCATGGATACTGACAAAAACTGAAGTACTGGCTTAATGCTTCCACATTAAAATGTTAATATATCTTGTTAAATCACAGTTATGTTGCACCAAAGGTCTGAACTGACTTACGTTATAATATATATTTAAGATGGTCTCTACAGGCAGCATAAAAGTCCACAGTGTCTGAAAATAGAAATACTAACTTGTGTTATCAAACTATGACTTAGTCTTGTTGGTTAAGTACATTGTACACCAGTGGATGGGGTAAAGACTAAATAAGTAACGTAACTATTGCCCAAAAAAAAAAGAGAATTTGTTCACAACACAACCAACTGATATGATGGACTAGTTGCTGGTAGTCCCATATTTTAGGCTGCTGTAAATGATAGTTAGTTCAGCCAACAAACCTGTGCAAGATGTGGGACCCATAGCCAATTTCAGCTGACAGATCATGGTGCTAATATAGCCAAAAGGTTTTGTTTAGCTTCTGTTCCTTATACAGTTTGGTAAATACAGAAAGACATTAGTGCTGCTAGAAGTAGAGTGTGGTCCCTGAGAGTAAAATGTCCAGCATTTCTATAGGCCTACTGATTTGCTGTAGAGTCAACAACCCAAATGTAAATGGCATCCAGAAATTGGGATGTAGTCTGAATTACATAAATGGTGTTTGAGCACCTAAGTCACAGGGATCAATGTGTCCGGCTGTGTCCTCTGTGTGCCTCGCCTTGGATTAACCAAAACCTGGAACAGTGTGGGGTCACTGTGTGCCACCTAATTTACAGCTGACATCTCATATCTCATACTGTGGGATGGCATGATGTGAGACACGGATGCCTTTTAAAGGTCTAGCGTTGTGACAAATTTGGAAACAATACTCGTTGCAGTGCAGATACACGATGATTAATTGCAAGTCTTCCAAACCTTGTAGGGAAAATCCCATGTAAGGTGCTGCAGTAACGGACACCTGTGACTGCCCCATCACGGTCATCTCTGTGCCGACTAGTTGCAGCAAGAGGAAGATTTTGATATTCAGTGATTGTTTTGTTATTACAGTATGGTATTTCCTCATGAAATATAGGGATCTAAGGTAAAAAGAGAAAAAATCTCAACACTGACAGTATTTCATCCTCGAAAGATGGGGTTGACACTTAATTTTGCTTCCTGGCTGTAGTGTGGTAGTGGTAATCTTCTAAAAACAACTAGCCAAATGGATTGGTTCTTCCATGGCAAACATTTAAAATGAGCAGGATTCAACAGTTGGCACACCTCCCTACACTGTGTACTTGGTTCATATTGTAAACTGTGTCAGTATGCATTTGATCAGTTATATAATGTTTAAATCATCTTGGAAATGTGTTATCTACTGACCAATGTCAATTTCTGAGCTAAAAACACTGACCTAGTAACTCTGAGTCAATAATCCACTCAACACATGCACTGTTAAGGTTTACGGTTAATTATAGAACATGATCATGTTAAAATACTTGGTCCTAATCCTCACACAACCTAGGATTAAAGTAATGGACTATGCTGGTGACATACTTGGAAAGAAATGGAAAACTTCTGCTGGACCAACAGACAGAGAGCTCATGGGGCTAAAGGTAAATATGAAATTACATATATTGCTACAACCTAGTCACTGTCAATGACCAAGCTTACATGCACATAATATTCGTTTTTGATATTATGACTAAGCTGTTGACACGGCTAATTAAATTAAACATTCCACTAATATTTCCGTTTACATGCAGCCGTGCAAAATGTTTTGGTTTTTTTTCTTCAGAGCTTACCAGCGGAGGCTTGTTGGATCATGCAAACACAGCCTCCCTCCTTCAACCAGCTTCTTGAAAAGGTCAGCGTACGTTGTGTGCGCATATCCAAAAACCTGTTGATATCAACGTCTTTGAAATGTTTAAAAGTAGCTGTGTTCCTTCTTATTGTGTCTGCAGGCTTGCAAGCTGTTGGCTGGTTGGTTTGTGTACAGCAACACACAGAAGGACCATAAACTGTAACCCAAGAGGCCGTAAACTGGTTAAAAACCCAGATTGAGACACATAATCCGGAAGCGCTGTAAACGTGTCCAAAGAATGCCTCTAAAACTAAATTAATACCGGAATATACCGCATATCTTAATCGGAAAATGCCTTATTCAGAAAAAGGCAATATCACACACAAATATGCTGTTAACATGACCTGCATCAAATTTGGAATATTGTCATATTCGGAATAACAGTGGAATATTGGTGTGCATAAATGTAATGTATTGAACATCTTGCTTTTGGAACAAACAAGACCAAGTGAAATACTTTGCTTTAGTAGGTGGGTGTGTGTGGGTGTGTGGGTGGTGTGGGTGTTTTTATACATATAATTATTATATTAAATAAATGTATATACAGTATATATGCAGCTTCCAGGCAAAACCGTCTAATACTGACACACACAACACTGTGACAAATTGTCCACAGTACTGCACATTGAGTGTGAAAACGTTTAAAAAAAGAAAGTTTACAGTATATCTGCAGCAGGTCAGCGATGTGCCAAAGTAAAGAAATATCATTCCCAGAAGCTTTGCTAAGGATTCAGGGAAGTCTTTGGAGTTAGATGCAAGGTTATACAGAGGGCAGCCAGAATGGGTGTTTAGTTTGGTAGACCGAGTCAAACAACTGCCACAGAATGAAAAGATAGAGAAAAGTAATTCACCTTGCATCAGGAAAAACACTGGTGAGACAAAAGAGGTGGAAGGCAATGGTTCAATACAGGGGGGTAGTGCAATATTGAAGTGAATATTGAATTATAAGGTGATGAAAAAGTGCTTTCAACAAATAAAGCAACTTTTTATCTTTTTTCCCCCCCTCTATCTGAGAAAGCTGCACATAATTTAATCTGAGAGTGGTTCACCTGGGAGAGCTGGCTGTTCTGACTGCAAGAGGATTTGTGAAATGGCTCGAAGGCAAGTTCAGCAGAACACACAAACTCTTATTAAACTTCCTGTTTTCACCAAGTGAGAGCATGCACATGCATGTCCTGAGACACATACACACACACACACACACACACACACACACACACAAATGTAGCATTTAACTGGCCTTTCTGACCCAGTATTTGTTGGCTGTCAGGGATAAAATTATGTATTTTACGAGACAAAAAAGAATAGAAAGATGGAAATAATTGTGTGTGAACAGTGTTTTATTTGTTCCTGACGCCATAAATTGGTATCATCCTTATACGGTAGCAATCATTGCATAGCTGTAACACTGAAGACCCGGATCTCGATCAGTGTCCATACTTCAGGGTCAAATGAGTAAACAAGAAACATATCACATAAACAAGTGTCCCCATTAGTGTTCTCACAGTTATACACATATCAATATAAAAAGCCATACAGTAGTAAAAGATCCATAACCACTGCCCGTCTAGTCAAATCCCATCTTCATTAGAATTGGCTGTCCTTTTGGTAAAACAAAATAAAGCAAAGGTAAGTAAAAGTAAATGGATTTTCCTATTGAATGTTATTGCTTTAGGAATGGGTGCAGATGGCTATTGATCTGCCTCATCCTTGGCCATCACTGTGTGGATGGCAATCAGCGAGGCCGTTGGTTTCTGGGTAAACAAGCATTTTCGCCTCTCATGGCAGAGCGGCAAAGATATTGAGAGCAGTAAAAGGCTTGGAAAAACATTGCTATCGGTCTCTCCTGTGCTGCTGACAGGACAATTGAAAAGTATGTCATTCATTGATGGCCTAAACAAGATTGTTTCTCTGCTTGCTCTGGCCTGTGTGAGGAGATATATGCCCTAGGGTATAGGTGGAAATTTACAAGAGCAAACACTGGCGTAGAATGCATAAAAGGGGCAACCGGGTTTTGTTGATGTGAGTTGTTTTTGCAGACTTAACCTGTTTCTTCTCCTTGAATGTGCCGATCAGACTTTCTGTTACGTGATTTTCTGTGTTCCTGCACTGAGCCTCACACAGACCAAAGCATTGGCCAAGGCAGGCCATTGTAATCTACATTTTCTAATTTATCATTAAAACCGGTCAAGTTCATGAGCTGAAGGCTCATAACAACCTTTTACATTTTACTAATGAGGGACCTCTTAGAATCATGCAAATAATGACTATTCTCTCTATTTCTGCGTTTCAGCCCCATTTTTTGTCCGTAAGTCAGAACTCCCTATATCGATCGATCAATAGATCGATCGCGGCTACCTAACGTTGATGTTAGCTAGCGCTAGCTGATACTACCAATTTCTAGTCTGTGACATATTACATAACATATAAACATAACCTGTAATAGTACACAATTGTATGTGTATTGTTTTGAGTACGATTTGTGGAATTACTTTACGTTGCATATTTATGTCTATTCATATATATTTCTCACCGTTAATCCACGGCGTCTGTACAGCATCAGGGGTTGGTGGTGTGTGTGTGTGTGTGTGTGTGTGTGTGTGTGTGTGAGAGTGAGAGTGAGAGTGAGAGAGAGATGTCAAAAACTGTAACTGGGAGAACGATCTGGTACGAGTTTGGGTTTGACTGCTGTCCGAGGCACTTTCACGAGTAGAAGGTTGTGAAAACAAGGGATATGGGTTTCCTGGAACGCAGCATATGTTGCAAAGGTGGAAGTAATGTGACATTTTCACAAAACTTTATGTCAGACTGGATGGTAGCGTGCAAGGTTGTGAATTTGTCTTTATAATTCATAATTTAAGTCTTTTTTCTGTCATGGTTTTATTTTCTCCTCACTCAAGGCAGTCACTTGTACAGTTATGATTTTTATGAACTTGCATTTTACTGTGTCAAACACAGTAGCTTTGCTTTGGTATCTGGCCTTGCTAGCCTAGCCTTATGCAAGCCCAACCAACAGAAGGGTTCCTTTTATATTATGTTAGCCATGGTAAAATACACAAGCTCTTTGGCGGGTATCTCGCAGAACCGCTTTCCCAAATGCAGCTGCATTTTTTACAAAATAGCCAACACAGTAATGGTACAGCATGACTGCAAACTTATTTTCTAAAATGACAACATGACATCATGACTTTGTGTAAACAACGGCAACTTTATTTAGCCAAGTGGTGTTATCTGTACGCATTTTGAGCTATCCGCCTGTACGTCTACGCTGGGGTGTTATCGTGAAAAGAAAGCGACAGCTGAGTTTAGGATACGTTACACACGGTTGGGCTTTGGAAAAGTAGAACGGGGTTGGCTTTAGTAAAAAATAACAAAAAACAACAACAATGGTTAAGTTTAGAAAATGTGACACACGGGAAATGATCCCCGGTCTTGTGGGTGAGAGTCCCGACCAACCTGCCTTTGCGGATATTCGCTCTTTCATACTACTTGTTGCGGTGTAAATTCACACGCCATCACAAGATAATGTAAGTCAATGGAGGCCAAATAGTGTTAATAAACAGGCTGAAAAGAAAGTACGCATCTTGAAAATGTCATACATACGCAATTGAGGCTAAGATTATGAGTATGAGATAATGTGTTAATTATTTTTAGCTAATAATGTTGCTTTCAATAGTACTTCATTTCTTTTCTTTTTTTTTATCAGTCTGAACCATTGATTGAGCCATACATTTTCATTAACAATGTCTATTCTTTCTGAATCCGTAGTGTGATGAGTCAGGTGTGAGTCCTGAGCCTCTCGCTGCTCTAAATGCCATTCCAAACTCATTACCTCTGTCTCGCGTCTGGCCATTCACCCGTCATGTTCTGACCTTGGGAAAATAGATAGAAAGGTGACAACCGAGTACCCAGTTCTATAAATGGGATAAAAAGATAGTGCTGGAGGGTAAGTATACTCCTGTCTTATTGCTGTATATCTAGGGTGCATAACCACAATTTCTGAATGAGCTGTTGTATGGCAAAGTGTTTCTCTATTATATATTTTGTTAAGTAGGATAAACTAGCGTTTGATGGAACAGCGCGATATCAGACCAATTGTGAAGGGATGTTTTTAGTTTTTTAACACATAGGAAGTGGCCTTGGTATCTCTTCTCAACAAAAGAGCCAACAATACAGGTTGGGAATGTAGTTACAGTAGGCCAGTGATAATAACTTTTTTTTAATGATGTTATGGTCCATGGTATGTAGTACAAATTATAACGATCTTTAAGTTCCCCCTTTTTTAATCTGAATTAACTGAATCTTTCCCCTTTTATATGTAATTATAAGATGGTTTAACTGAGGATTCAAATGCATAAACATCAAATTTATCAACCTATTGTAGATACATCTAATTGTCTGAATATGGAATACGGTCTTCCCCAAATCTTTAACCGCAGATGTGTGCAAATAGTAACCTTTTTTGCAACATTTACTGTGACCAAGTGTACTTGGGGGGGGGGGGGGGGGGGGGGGGGGGGAGAAATGCATTGGATTTGAAATATGGCAAGATGCTTTACAAGTCCTTAATTTTACACATAGCAGCAAACCCATCTCGCAGTAACTGATAACCATGTATCCATGTTCTAGTGGAGGATTTCCATAGCAGTGCTTAAACACAACACCCAGCAACAGTGTTCCTCTAACTTCCAAAATTGCCTCAGTTTAATAGCCTAGGAAATCATGTTCTGTCTCTATGCATTATCAAGGATTTTACCCCTTATACTTGGTATTGGTAATAACAGACATGGTGCTTAGTCTGCTTGGTAGAAACAAGCACTGTGTCTTACAATCTTTTTTTTTTCCTGCAAATATAGTGAGATAATTTCCCTTGTGTTTAGACAGATCAGGCCGCTGATATTGACTGATTTATGAAAATGATTGGAACTATAGAAACAAATTCAATAGTATGTAGCTTTGACAAGTTTTCCCACATATTCAAATGAAAACACAAGAATGATTTTTAGAGCGAGTATTGTACATACTGTAAGATTTATGTGAGATAGTTATCTGTATTTGTTGTTTTAGCTGTTCTTAAACTAAATAAAATGCAAACAACCACTATAAAAATGTAGATTGCCATTACACATAATTCTGACTGAGATCAAATGATAATTCTGTAGGGAAAAAATACAACCATACTCTGGAATCCTCCCAGTGACAAAATATGTGAAGACATGCATGTGTGAATTCCAACCAATTAGAATTATGTTTCAGTGACATTACCAAGTATCTTAGCAACAGAATCACATCAGATTTAAACCTCACTGTCTGCAGCTTCATGTGATAACCTCAAAGCAATCATTCTTTCCTTTTTTGTTCTAATTTTCACCAGATTGCCATATTACAGATACATGTGTTCAGTTAGTGATCTTTATTTAATAAGGTGTGGTGCAACTGTTGGAAATTTGCTTTGTGTCATGAGTGGACACGTTAAGAATTTGATTGAAGTTAAGACCTCACCTTGTTAGAAGGTTGTATTTTTTTTGTTGGAGATTGACAGGAGTCCTACATACCTAGATTAAGCCACGTTTCTTAGGCTCATCTTTGAACTGAGAAAATCAAAAACCGCACATCAGAATCTTTAATATGGAGGTGTCATTTAGAGTCAAATAGAATGCAAATTACTTGTACAATAGAAATGTCAACTTAAACATGCTGCGCGCCTGGCCTGTGGCTACCCAAAGAAGTCATTTAAAGTCATTTCGTTGATTCAGAGTCCCACTAATCCTTTTTCATTTCCTTATAGTCTCAGAGGTTACAGGAATAACTGGGAGTGGGGGTTGGGGGGTGGGCGCCACATCTGGGAATCAGGTTGATTTCCGCCTTCGTCTGGCTGGATGAATAAGGTTTGTAGTGATTCATCTTTTTGTGTTTTTCTGTTAAAAATATGTGCATCCGAATTACAGCAGGGCTTGGCTTATTCAAATGGAAGACCTCCTAACTGACCAGTTTGTCAAACAAGTCAGATGAGGTTAAAAAAATGCAGCAGGGGATATCCCTGTTGATGCAATTTCTCAGTTAATAATTTAAATTTCTTTACATTTTAGATGGATTCAATTCAGATGCTGGAATATGTTTATGTCTAGCCTTTTTCCTCCTGAAATACATTAAAACAAGAGGTTAATTATGAAATGTGGCGTAGATAAGAAAACACTGACTAATAAAATGTCAACATGTGCTATTTGTATGTAACATGTTGGGTCAGCCAGACTCTGGCTAAAATATAAAAGGTATTAAAATGAAGTGATGAGAGAGATAGATGGATGTGTCTTAATGGAGGCTTTGTCCATGTTATGGTCTAGTGATTTTATCTTCAATCATTCATGTTGATAGTCTCCTTTTGATTTAGTTTCTTGTGAGCTAAAGACAAACTATCCAGTGTTTCTCTATAGTGCACCCTTGTATGAATTGTTATTGGAGTTCATAGAAAGCATATATAATTTAAGATTGGGATATAATTGTCATTTAGTTGCATTTCATAAACATGCAAGGCTTGTTTTCACCCGGCAAAATTCCCAAGTGGCTACCACAATGAATTTGATTAGTAATGCCACATCCATCATCTGATTCGGTCACGTATGAAAGGAGCCATTCCAATGGCATGCCATATATCCACATCCACTGAATTTAATAAATTGTTACTGCTTAATATAATAGGTGAAATAGCTCCAAAGGGGCCTTAAACATCGGTGGCTGTGAGGATATTCATGATTTACACACAGTGAGAGGCCCAATGTAAACTTCAGCCATGCACATTCACAAACATCTACCCTGGGACATTTACCTTTCGCCCTCATTGTCTCCATCTCATTGATACATGGCCATCAATTTCTGCTGCATCTTGCACTGAATAGTCTGATGCACTGTCCCCCTCCTCTCTACCTTTAAATTGCCTTCCCCAGGGGAGTGCTTGTGTTTGCTCCTGGTGAGGGCCTATGGCCACGCTGTTAATTTATTAGAGAGATAAAATGCTTTTGTGAGTTGTTGGACTTGGTGCTCTTGGGGTGCTCAGTGGTTAGGTGGCCTCTGCAACAATAAAGTGGGGCAATACTTTGACATTTTGGGAAATATTCTCACTTTCTTATGGGATGTAAGAAAAGATGATAGATACCACTCTCATAACTGTCTTTTAAATATGAAGCTGCAGCCATTCAGCTTAGCCCAAACACCGGGAGCAGGGGGAAACTGCTGGCCTGGCTCTGTCCAAAAGTAAAAAAATGGGCTTACCAGTACCTAAAGCTCTCTGCTATTGTTAGCACATACTTAACAGACAAAAAAATGAATTGTAATGATGATAATTTTCCATTTTGTGAGGGGTTAGACTATTTCTTTGCTAGAAGCAGTGGCCAGGCAACCTGCAAGGCCAAGAAACAAAATGCACAATGACAATTAGGACCTAAAATGGCAAATTGTCGATTTTACGGTTTGTTTTTTACAGATTAAACCGAGATAAAATGCTTTAACAAAATTTATTACCGTTTCCAGTCTTTGTGCTAAACTAAGCTAAGCTTACAGGCTGTTGCTTCAAATTCATCAGAGTAGTGTTAATCTTCGGTAAATAATGTCACCCAGTCTTCTCATCTGACTTACCACCGCAAACTTCAGTCACAAAAACCTTAATCTTATCAGTTAACCTACGTATTAAGATGTTATTTCTTTACAAAATGTGGTATAATTTTTGGCAACTTAATGTGTACAGTTGTGCTCTGTCTGAATTCCTCCTTATTAAAGCAGTATGCAAGGGAAGAGAACAATTAATGTAAAACTTTCCCTTGTCTGACTTTCGATTCTACACTGCTAGGCAAACACATGGATGATCCATTTCAATGCTTTTCCCCCCCTTAGAGATAACTTTGTAAATGTCTATCATGTGACAGCAAAAAGAAATAGTTTTGTTTAAAAGCTACTTAAGCATCTATGGTTTTATTGATAGAAGATGAACTGCTGGCCCAGTTTTTTTTTTTTCCTGGAAGACAAAAGTGATGGAAGTGAAGTATTGTCATGAAACTTATCGATATTTCCGGCATCATGCCTTTACCTCTGGGAGCTATTGGACTCTTGTTGTGTCCCCAGTAACAATGCCTAGACAGCTGTGATTTCAGATTAAAGACTTTTCTATCACGTTCAGCACTATTGGACTGCAAGAGGCCCTGCTACCTTATTGTGGTTCTTAAGTGTTGCGTCTTCAGGGAGCCATTGAGGGCCTCAGCTGCCAAATAGCAGCGAGGGAAGTCATTTGTCTTAGCCCATTCATCTTTAGCTGCGCACCCCCAAACATCAACCTCCATGCAGCCCTTAACCTGAAAAGAGAATAAAGGAAAATCTTGAAATAAGGTGACTTAATTGACTCCTGTTTCCAAAAGAAACTTCTGACATTCATGAGCACATAATAGGCACATCTTTACATTTAGATTTTAAGTCTGAACTCAAGATTAAAGGAATTCTTACAAATGTACATTTTTGCAGTGCACACAGACAGTCGAGTGAAAAATGAAAACTGGTTCTGATCTGCCTGCCATATGGACTGTGTTATCACTTGTTAGAGCCTTGGTATGTTGGATGCTATGATCTTATTAGTCGTGTTGACTGACAGATGTGATTTATTGATCGTATGTGCTGCTGTCTTTTCCCTGCTGTATGAACCCAGTTCACTGCAAGACCCCCGAACATCACATAGGGCCTGCAAGCACAGTTAAACACACTATATTTGTGTTTGAGACGGAATGGTAAGATAGCAATCCATCAGTGGTGGAATGTAACTGACTATATTAGGGTTTTAGTACACATTTGAGGTACTTGTACTCAGTATTTCTATCTTTATGCATGTACCGTAAATAGCACAATTGGGATGTAAACTTATTGGGGATTTTTATTTTCTTATTTCTTTTAGTATTCTTTTATGGGGGTAATCAGTCAGTGTTGGAGTAGTCAGGCTCGGGAATGTTGGGTGTGTATGAATGTATTTTGTGTTTTGTATTTTCTGTATATTTGTATAAAGAACCCCCTGTAAAATGAGATGATTCTTGTCAAGGGGTTATCCTTCTATTCAATACTCTGAAATACTCAAACTTTTACAACCATAGAATTCAAAGGGAACTATAATACATTTTACTTACATTTATGTGACGGCTACTAGTTACTTTTCAAACTAAAATTAGATTTACTAAACATAACCATGCATAATTATGTACATAAAATATATTAAACAACACCAGTATGTATAATTGTTCAAATAAGCTCCACCTCTACAAACTACAACAGTAAAATTACACTTGAATGAGTCAGTAATAATAATCCAATCCCACAACATATAATGGTTAAACACTTACAGGTTTCATTTTAAGCATTATGAGTATTTGCACATTTTGCTGATAATTTTGACGTACGTGTTCTCAAATATTTCCAATGCAGGACTCTTACTTGCAATAGAGTATTTTCCTAGTCTGATATTAACACAAGCACACACAGTTAACATCATCGGTTTTTAATTGGAACAATTATTTCTACTATGCACATTTGAAGCCGGCAGAAGTCAGCCAAAAGACCTGCACACTGTGCTAATAGTTCCCATAAATTTAATTTTAAAAAGCAGAATATTAATCTAGCAGAGTAAAGTGTTGCTTTTGATCCAGTATCTGTAAAGGTTTTTTGTTGTGCGCATCAGACCTGATCTAAGAGTTTATTATGGACTTTAAGTCCATACATCTCTAATTTGCACTATGATGCATGTCATCATTTTTCCTTTCCTGTAACTGTCATTTTTCTCTGTTCTGCAATGTTGAGTAAGGCAAAAAACGGCATCAACATAATCTCAAACACACCAAAGCTCCAATCACACATTTTTGGGTATTTCAATAGATGTCTATTGTAAAAACATCATCACCAACTAATCGGTCTTTATACAATACATTACAATCCATCACATTCAAAACAAACCTGGACCTGTCAAACCCATCGGCCATCCTCAATATGACCTTTTCTTTTTCCTGCTGAACTATCAGAGGTAATAAAAACTTGAGAGTCAGATGCTAAATGTGTTTAGTTTTTAATTATCGCACTGATCCTCATGGCAAATAACAGTACCGATCAATAGAGGCTACTGGGAAATATTCCATTGTGAATACATAGCGTGGATTATCGCTATCATTGTCATCGTAGACGACAAAATCAAATTACTGCTGATGATGAGTGGACCATGCTGTGGGAGATGTGACACATGGATATCCAGAAATGCAGGGGATAACAGTGAGATCTTTGACTTTGTGATGCAACCGTGTGTTTGTTTGTTGTACATTCAGAGTAGCCAATATAAAGATTTGTCTGTCTTAGTTTAGATATAGGATGCCAACATAAAAGAGGTTATTGAACTGAGGAAGCATCAGGGAAATGAGTAAGTATCGTTTTCTCCCTGACAAATCCTGGTTTCTTTCTTCATAAGCTAGAATATGGTCAGCAAACCAAATAAAACTTGATCGGTCAACAGTTGATTTATAGTGAAGACTTCAGAATCTCCTTTACTGCCTTTCATTGCACAGTGGTAGATGTGCTGTTTTGTTTTTTAGAAACTTTAACATTCCCGTCATCAAACAATGTGATTACGTCCAATGACATGTGTCATATTCCAATGCAACGTTTAAAAAATCACTTCCTACTACAATATCTGCACATGGTGACTAGTTTATGTTTATGGTTTAGGAAAATATTGTAGTTGTGGCAAATAAACTGTTTAAAGCTATGGATTAATGTGACATATTTTGTGTAGTGCTCATGTAGCTGTTGTGTCCCCACACTGCATAGAAAAACACATAAATGAGGTTGACAAACTATATTTATAAGATTTTGCAGTTGAATTGACATCACTCTCTTCCTTTTCAGTGTACAGGACTCTTGGGTTTTAATGGAATGCGCCATAGGACAATTGAATGTGATAATTTGCCAACCCTGGTTTAATCGTCCTACTTTATATAGCATTAGTCATACAGAAGCCAGCTGTGGTCAATAAAGTCTCAAAAATAACTCGGAGGGGTAAACCAACATTTAGTGTGCTTCTCCAAACACCAACCTCTTGCTGACCTTTTGCCTCTGTGACAAGAAACTAAGTAAACTGCACTTATGCTCTTAAGAAAGTTTATAAATGTTGCATGTGCAGCGAATGTTTCCTTTGCTAATCAAGCCCAGCTAGAGAAAACAAACTGCCTTTAATTTCAGCTTATGACTTGTGACTTGTGAGAGGTTACCACTCTAGTTCACCAGAAAGGACACATTGCAAACATACCAGCCACTAAATAAGACAGGCTGTTTGTAATTTGTCCTCAGTGAAAAAACTCAGTACTTAAAAGACTGATAATTTAGTGAACGATCTCCTTCCCATGCAGTGCTTTTGGGATGTTCCTTTACAGTTAAAAGCCACATGTTAGTGCTGAAATGTGTGGATTTAGAGATTTGAATTTGTTTAAATATGTCAATACTACCGTGGCTGAGCCGGTTCAACGCAAAAGTTAGAAGACAAATACATAAGCAACAATGGAAGTGAGTATGTTGACAAACTGAGCCGAAGGAGGAATGTTCTTGTATGTTTGAGAATATTGAAACATGGTTCCTGGCTTATTATGGTTACTGTCGCTACGTGATTGTCACAAAGAAGCAATGTTTTATTTTCATATGCATGTACTCTGCCGTTTAGGCTACAAAGCCACAGCTATAATGTCATCTAAATGATGCCCAGCGTCTTAACGCGGGAGTGCTATGTTTAAACTCTGTACACACTGTAGTCTGTAAAGTCTTCACATTTAGTGAAGCTGTTTAAATCACACAAATATTATATCCCACTTTTACGTGCTTGTAACTTGTTAACCGTATCTATCTGGTTATTGATCAGCTCCCGGCGGCAAATTCCCTCGATACGGTTGGTTTGGAGTGAGTGTGGGTGTGTATGTGTGGTTATGGTTATGGTAAACAGATGTTTAAATTAAATGTTAAATTAAATTAAATTAAATTGTGTTACCTTCAATATGCTGCCTATTACAGTGTTAGGGGTGTAAAATGTCATACATACACACAAACACAATACATGACAGATTAGGCCTGTTGTCGCTTTGTATTTGTGTTGTAGCTGTTGCGTGTGTGTTGTAGCTTTTGTGTTTGTGTTGAACCATCTCAGCCACTGTACAATACAATGATTGTCCAGCTCATGTCAAAGATATAGGCTGATGCCCAATCACTTACTGCAATATCCTAAAAAAACGTCCTGCTCAAATAAAACAATGTCATACAGAAATAAACCTAATAATTTAGTTTATTTAAGTAAACCTTATCCTTTAGCAAGCATTCCAGTTAGTAGCAAATAACATACATTACTAACTAATGTATGTAAATGTGCTTCTGTTTGTCCGGACTTGTCATCATTACAAATAAGATAATCTGATCAAAGGAAAATCCCCTTAAAGTTGTTACTTTTTTTTTAGCTGATTATCTCACCCAAGTTTTGAAAGTGCTTAAAAGTCTAATCTGTGAACCTTGGATTTGTTGGGTCCCTCCTGTTTGTGCAGGAAGTCTGCACCGCACCAAAGCTGCCCATCCCTCGAATAAACAGGTAATTATGACACAATAGCCTGAACCAAAGCCCTAAATATACAGTTATTCTGAAGCCATTCTTTCAAGCTCCATATTCCCAGACATACTCCCTAAACTCAACAAAGTAGCAAAGACATTCTTCTTTCCTGACTGAGTAATCCATTAATTTCTCGTTCCCTCTTTGCATTGCCCAGTGGCATGTCTAGTCTCTGTGATTTATTTTACCTCCAACAGAGCTTTGGGAAAACTAGAAACTCACCTTCTCATGCTTCCTTTGCCATTGGCTACAGTCTGAGTTAGTTATATTAGGCAGGTGTTATTGTTGTCTTAAAAAGAAATGTACATACACAAAAGTGGTGGAGAAGGTGCTGCAAAAATTCAAAGATGCAAACAATACTGGCCATACAGGTTATCTGTGCCTGCATGCATAGATGGGACTTGGAAGTTGAAATTCTAATATGACTAGAAGACTTTCATTGAAATTTGAAAAGATCCAGGGGATCAAATCTGTAAGTCACTTGCTGAAATAGGCACAGTTTAATACTTAGCCTGATTGCACAAAGCTACACTAATTATCTACAAAGAGGGCTCTTGTTCAAAATCAGTTACTCAACTAGAGGTCTGTCTTCAGCTTGTCCAATTGATAGCAGTTGTCACACAAAAGGATTCATTCTTTTCAGATTTTATGAATTAAATGTTTTTTTTTTAATACTGGTAAAAGCTTAAAACGTCAACAATAGGTTGAAAATAAGACAAGCAGCAGTAAACGCTTAAACCATTTGTTTCATTCAGTTCCTTAACATGAGCAGCTTTTTAAAGTTTTACTACAAACTTCAGTGAACAGTGTCTTCTAAGAGCAAAAATGCAAGTTTCGGTGAACTAGCAATTTTAATAAATCTGAGTGAATCAACTGATGTCAACTTTCTTTTTTTACCAAAGTATAACAATGTCATGTGTGCATTTGCATGTTTATACAGGGTATTATTGGTAACTTGCTGGATGTAAGTTTAGGTCCTTTGTCATTCAGAATAATTATACTCGAATTAAAGTTAGAAAAGGAACATTAACTGAATAATGTGCATAAGTCTGACTTTTATACATTAGTGCTGTCTTCCTCTCAGGGTCTCAATGCTCAAAGGAAACTAAGAGCAGACCCACAATCCTAGCATCCGTCCCCCCTGCACATGACTGATCATGAAGTGGCTACAGAGTTAAAGAATTCACATTTTTCACAATTGTATATGATGCTTGTGCTGAAAGCCAATAGCACTGCGTGTGTTGTGGCTTCATGCGAGCCAGTGTCAGGTTTTTTGTGCTTTCCTGACCCCAAAAGTTTGGTCCACATCAAAGCTGCAAGGCATCTGGTTCTGAGTAGAGGCAGAGGGCAGGTGGACACAAGAGGTCTTCATTTTAGCAATGGGGGGGGGGTGTCAGAGGGTAGCGAGGGGTTAGTGGCAACACAGAACAGTTCACCGCACTTCGGGTAGATTAATCAGAGTTTAGAGGAACAGGATTGTCATTTCCTGGATGAGTGTTGGAAAATTAGTTTGACTATAAATCTCAGTAGGCCCTACCTTGTCCTGGCTTTTATCAGGTTTATATGAATTGAGGTAACTACAGCCAAGGAATCTTTTTGTGTTATACAATGGGCAGCTCCAGTTGAACAGCCTAATAAGTGTACAGGAAAATGTGTTAAAGGACATTTCCAGTGCAATGAGTTATATAAAATTGCATTTCTGCAGACGTTTACATTAAGACAATTTTCTGCTGATAATTTGAAACTAACACTGTCCAACAACTGTCTAAACAGTGTTGAAGTAAAACAACCATTTACCATATTGCTTTTAGGATATACTGTTTGTAACAGTGATGTATCCAGTGAATGAGAACTTGATCAAATTTGTAGTAATTGGTAGTACATAGTAATGAACAAACTACAAACAAAAAACACTAACTCTGAAGACAGATGGACCACTGTCTTCCTGGGATACAGTGCCAAGTATACTAGTTTGTTTTACATTGTTTTGACTCGACAGCAGCACACTGGATTTCAAGTGAAATAAGTATGCAGTTGTTAACATCCGTATTGGTGAACAGAAGACTAATAGCCCTTTGGAGACTTTTTTTTAACATATTCACAATTATGCAGTTGCGTAAACTTCCCCAACTTAAAGGCCAGTCAAATTAGCAATGGGATCATTTAAACACTGTTCAGCCAATGTTTTATCGTTAGTGTAGGGGGTTTCACATGAGATTTTTTTTAATTTTTGAGGTGGGTGGGTCTCTCCTGGAAAATGTTTGTCATGTTCTTCTGCACCCAAATTTAGGAACTAGCAATAGTTGAATCAAACTGTAATAACAGTTGTGCTTGTTGTTACCAGATCAATGCCAATCAAATCTCATCAAACTACACAAATACAGTCCTGATGAGTTACATTTTTGAGTGTTAAACTTTTAATAATTAACCAGGAAGTATACATTTTTTTAGTGTTACATATACAGATACAACATGCTGGAATGACTATCCAAATACTTTTTGACTGCCTTGTAGCAGTTTGTCTAGGTTAGGTCGTAAGTGTGGATTTCATTGTTAGATGATTTGGTTCTAAATTGGAAAAATTAGAAAGGATGCACTTAAGCATTTATTTCCAGGAACCCAACAGGTTTACACAGAAATGTACTGTATTCCCGTTGCCCAAGTTAAAAATAGACTGTGGATGCACATCATTGGACTCATTGACTATTGGGTTCAGACATAAACACACAAAAAGCTAGTAGAAAAACAAAGTGGATCACTCTTTTTCTACTTAATGGTATTTTCCTTAAGACCATCCTTTCAACATGTTGAAGTGACAAGTCCATGAATAAATAAGTATCCAGCTAAATTGTTTTGTATATCAACATTTGCAAGATGGAGATGCAGTAAGAGACATTTGAAAAGATGGAAGAGACAGAGTGTGTGTCCATGTGTATGTGTCTGCGCACATAACCTCTGCAGCCACAGCCAAGTCATCCTGCGGAAGATTGCTGGCAGGCCTGGGGTCAGGGGTCACCCCTCTGAGGGAATTGTCCCTTTAAAAGGTTATCTGGGCCTCAGTTTGGTGCAGTGATGTGATTTCAGTTTGTAATTGTGTATGATTGAAATAATATATAAAATCAAACAAGCTCTGAAGGTCATCTTTTTTTTCCCATGGTTCCACATTTTTTCTACTCTGAGAAGAATTCTTCAAATGTGTGACTCGTCTGGCAAATCCATTAGCAAGCAGCACTAAAAAAGAAAACATAACTACAGTAATTCAAGACATGCAACGGAGTCTGAAATCTTCTGCTACAGCAAAAGACACAGCATAGTGTCTCCCTTATCTTAAAGGTAAATATACTTATGACAAGGCATTATGTGCACAGTGCGTCCTCAGCTGTTAAAAATCCCCAATCGTTTAAATGAAAAAAAGGACATTCATTTCTTTGTTCTTTGCCTTTTCTTCCATTATCTGTTTGTTGGTTATTCCTGATTAGAAAGGATCTCCATCTGCCTGTCTGGAGCTCGTAAGCCCGCTCAGATCTCTGTTTCTTGTTGGGCGAAAGCTCAGCTAAATCCGCGCAAGCCTAATGTTTATCCGATGTGAAAATAATTACTCAAAAGTGTTTTTCTTAATCCTGATAATTAGAGCGTGAAAAGAAAGATCAGTGTCGCTGTATATCACGG
Source organism: Etheostoma spectabile (assembly GCF_008692095.1). NCBI lineage: Eukaryota > Metazoa > Chordata > Actinopteri > Perciformes > Percidae > Etheostoma > Etheostoma spectabile. Next base: position 8,459,601 of record NC_045742.1, read on the forward strand.
GGGCCTGGCGATTGACTTCCTGGTCGCTGTAAGTTTCAGGTGAAGATGGGAGCGGATAAAGGTTAGATTAGGCCTAATCCAGAGCAGCAGCAGCCCTTAATCTGTTATGATACAAGGATGATCACTTAAAAAGGTCTGGATCCAGGGCTCTGCCTCCTGGTTGGGCGAGAGAAGGCTCGACTGGGACCCGTCTTAAAACCTGTTTAGCGGCACGGTGGCGCGAGCAGCTGTGAGCACTTGTGGACGACCGTGGTTAGAGAGCAAGAGAAAGGGAGTAAAAAGAGGGAGACAGAAGCAGTGGAAGACATCTCAATATCATCCCATGCCTGGGTTTCCCCATCGAGGGCGGACAGGGTTTAGGGGGGGAGGGGAAACCTGTTATGGGCCAGTAATCTCAAGATCAACAAGCATGTTTGAGTGTAGGGCTGTGATTTCACTGTGGTACATCAGGGATCTGCAAAATGAAGCCCAGAGTGGCATTAAGGGCCCAAATGGAAAACAGCTCATCTTGTTAGAGGAGGGAGGCAGGGGACGAGCGACCTGGGGATATTGGACGTAACGGGAACTCAGTCGTCTCTCCAGATCGTATAACCAAACTCCAGCGGAAAAGAGAGTGCGAGCAAAGGGGGAGGGGGCTCAGGATTAGGCGAGAAATTTTGCATGGCATGGTGAATTAGGGTTGGAAAAAATGACAGAATGGTATGTTGTGGGGTTGGCATCTTTGAGATGCAGAACTAGATGGCATGGATGCCTGTGGATGGACATGCCAAGGAGGGCACTAATGTGGATATAGTGGCATATAGAGAATTTAGAGATTTTTGTAGTATCAAGTGGGATGGCTTTGTGAAAAAGAAATGTGTAGAAGAAGACACACATGCACACAGTTTATCATTGTCCTGTTTAGATATTATCCTGCAAAAACTAAGTATCAGCTTGAAGAAAAAGTGAAAGTCACTAATATTCAAAGTGTATCTGTATTTCTTTCCCTGTAGAAGGAATATTTGGCAAGTTGTGTCCAAAAATGAAACGGAAATATATATTTATCCAAGTAAAAAAAGACGCAAAGAATTTCTTATTGTCTTGACAAATTTACTGTGTCTATTATCGATATAGAAATAATAAGGTATTGAATGTTGAGTCATGAGCATCACTTTTTGCATGTGGTATTGGTGTGACCAGTAATTAGTTGCATATTTACCAGGCTGTTTTATATGATAATAAGCAGATGAAATCCATTTACGCATACGTTTATTGACTTTTTTTTTTTCTCCAGCCTATTGATTGGTGCAGAAATAACTCAACACCCAGTCGCCTAAAAGAGCTTCATTATCTCAATTCAAAATGCCATTTTGTTTTACTACTCATGGTTCTGAGACAACAACTCATGTTTGTTTTGTTAACACCAAACTGGACTAATAGTTGGTAGCTATTGATTATTGGCAATTGGGATGTGACAGATCCATCAGCTGAGGATGACATTCAGAAACAAGCTTAAACTTGTGCTTTAATCACCCAATTTATATTCACTAATATGAGTTGGTGCAACGTCCTATTCAAATGATCGTCTTCTCATTATTGATGTCACAGTATATGTGAGACCTGTAATGCTACACAGATGCAGCCTTGAGTGTCAACGTTATACTCCAGTGGGATGTGATGGACACATCCCTTTAATTGTGAATGCAATTTAAGGAAGAGGAATTTGTCTAATAACACAGTAAGTGTCACAACTATAAAAGGGAAACACTTAAAAACTGTTACTACATACAATTTCTCCATAATGTCTTTTTTTAGCACTATAATTACTAGCTTTATGTCCATGCATGTGTTAGCCCATTCGTGTTTAGGTTTCAAAATGAAAATAGACAAAACTGGAGGACAAGGTTTTGACGCAACAACAACAAAAAAGAGAACATTGCTTTTTGTTAAATAATATAAAAGTTCAATAAAATGTATTTAATTGCAGTTCATGGTACCCTTTCAACCGCAGTTGCAATGAACTGTTCCTAATTAGAAATAATATAGTGCTCCTTTTTAGTGTGCCAAAATCAATATGAAAAGCTATAAAATAATAAATATGAGCAATGACTTTGGTTTTTTATCAATCACATATTCTTGGCTAACTATCAGAAAGAAGAAAGAAATTCTGTGCTTTTTTAGTTTAGTTTGACAGTAGGATTTAAGCTGTTTTGACGTGCCTAATGAACATGCAACTCATCCAGCAAAAATACACAAGTGACTGTAGGAATGTAAATAAGACAACCACCATGTTAAATGACTTTTTTGAACTGATAAATCAAAATAGGATTATTATTGAAAAGAACTTAACAAATGCATAACATCACTGCTATTCTTTTTGAACCGTCCGGTGGGGACCCTCTGCTTTGGTTAAAAGAGCATAGGAAGTGACATCACATTTAATGATAAACTGGATTAAAGCCACCATTTCACACAACCGCAGGGTACAAAATATACATTTTACGCTGTAAGACTGTAAACAATCGGTGTGACCATCCTCTCCAAACGGATCATAATGGAGGAATTAAGTCCCTTTTATTATGTTCTTATTTCCTGGAGGACATACATATACGTTTTGTGGCTCTATGGTAATTTTTTGTAATTAAGAATCTAATCAAGGCATATGCTAAACCCAGCTTTTAATAAACACATGAGCTGCTGCTGACGGTGGACAGGGAGCTGTTGGGTTATGTGCGTGTTATTAGATTCCTGTATGTAATAAAAACAGGGCAAGAAGATGAAGAGGAAACATAAGACTGTAGTTTCCTTCTGAGGAAATTGTTTTAAAATAAACAGAAATAATGTGTTTAACTGCAGTGTAACACTAACCGTGTGTCAAAAAACAGTTTATACACAGTAGCAGGACAAACATTTGCATTTTTTGAAAAATCTGAGATGAAAGATTGGATAAATCAGGTTATAGATGAATGAATAAATAAAAAAATATTATTGCTGTCAGTCAGATCCTATCCACATGTAAAGGTTAGGCCTCCATTTGCCACATTGTTTATGCCAGATTATTGCCAAGCATTTGTAAGACTCTTCATAACGGAGTCTGATTATATTAGGGCTACTTCTTGCTGATTTACCGCAGTGACTCTGGTGAGCACAGGAGGGCATGTGCAATCTCTTTTGTCTGGATATAAAAGAATAAATATCCTGCTAAATCCAGAGTGCTTGCAGGGCTGGGCTAAAGCTGGCGCTCAGTATTCACCGCTGTGTCTCTCTTTGCTCTTTGGTTCCACCATCCTGGAACTTTCCTCCTTGTTGCCTCTATCGCAGTGAGATGGAGCGAGGGAGGGGAGCGAGGCGGAGGGGAGAGGAGAAGACGGAGAGGGAGGGAGGAATATGAATTGGGGTTTGGCGTTTGATGTGTTGATTGGGAGAGGAGCAAGGACAGCAGCTGCACTAAGAACCCTCCCCGGGGAGAGCAGGCTTGATAGCTAAATGAAGACCTCTAGTGCTTTCTTGTTAGCCAAGATGGATCCTGCACCCAGATGAAGCACAATTAGTCAATGGTGGCGGCTTTAGGTGTCCACCGATCACAAGGCACAAGTCAGTGCTTCTCCGGGGCGAAGCTATTGGCAGTTAGTGCCCCGGGCTGTGTCCTAGCCCCGCTGGCCTTTTCAGGCCTCTTTACCACTACAGAGGAGAGAGCAGAAATCCCGAGCTGAGAGGGGCTGCAAATATCTCTCGTCAAATGATCCCTCTGGCATTTGGGATACAGCTGTGCACATCTGATTAGAGCGAGGCAGGCATGGTCCAGTTTGCCTAAGAAGTGCTTTCTCTTAGATCTCAGCGGCTTTCTCATCTGACACATAAAAAAGGGAAAAATTCTCAATAGAGTTGCAGTTTGCCCATCAGTCAGCTATTAAATCCCTCATGTCTGTGCGAGCCCACTGGCATACTGACAAGAGAGAATTGATTGCTGCTCTAACGTATGTTTAAGAGAAGCCCGATTTGTACTTTGTATCAAGCCATTTGGAAATAAACCCCATCTTTGGCCGTCAGAGTGCCACTTCTTGTTGTTGCTATTCAGCATCATATTTCTTTGTTGCTACGTTTCCATATTTTGCCTCCAAGACAAAACCAACCAGACCAGCCATTTAAAACTATGATAAAACATGTTTGCTTTTTGTCTGCGTGCTACCGCTGCTCCATTCCCTCGGCATGTCCTCCTACCTCGGCTGCCGCTGCTAATGCCACTGGAGCAATGCAACATGGGGAAGTTTGTGCCACTGCATGATGAAGCATTCTATTTATATTAAAATGAGGGAGCTCCTCTGGGAGATCTAGAGGAGAATGGAACAACAAACATGGAGCTTTAGAGGCGACGGGAAGTGTGGGGGAACCAGTGACAGCAAAATGGCAACTCCTCCATACAAAGTGGCCCTAAGGACCTTAGGAAGAGTTATAATATGAACGGTGGCATCTAGGAGTGCCTTGTGGGTGTACTGCATACACGTTGCCATAAAACAACACCCACGGTAATAAAGCAAACCTTTTAAATCCACAGACCACACTATCCCCTTAAGTTGATTTGACTTGGTGTTTTTTTTTTGTTTGTTTTTTACTGTTAATGCATTGACCAATGGTGTTGTAGCATCAGCTGACCTGTGATAGATTGTTTAGTCTTTGTCTGTTTGTTGTAGTACTTTTCAAAGCCTGTATTTGTTAGTATATTGACCACTGTCATTCATGCCCTCCCATGAGAAATGCCACCTCAGAGGATTGTGTGGTGGGGAACTATTCTTTCATGCACATTGTCATCTTCCAATGAGGTGATTATTGTAGTGTTATAGATAGGTGGATATCGATGGAGATAGATAAATATAAATAGGCTCAATACCATATTTAGGTAGATAGATGGACAGATATGGATACATAAATGCACATAACAGATATATACAATGCCTTGTATTGATTGACAGTGGTCTGGTGAACGTTTTACAAATGCTGCAATCCAAAAGGCTACTTTTTTTTTTTTTGTCAGGATTTTTAAAGAGTCCAGGATCAGTTTTGCACATCAGTATAACGGGCTAGTGAAAAAAGACCATTCCTTACAACTACTTGCCCTAATAACCTATATTACCTTTCAGCCATGGTAATAAAGGCCAGTGGGCAATAACAGCTGGGTTTTCCTCTTCCTCGCTAAGAGCCCGGCGAGAGTGGTGAATGGACCCTGGCCCTGCAGTCTGTCTAGTTAATTAAGCTCAGGGGTGAAGGTGTTATTTGTGGGAAAGAATCCAATTATTTTGCCTCTTCAGTCTCAAAGAAGAGAGGGGTTTGTATGGTGGTGATGATGATGAAGATGATGATCACTCCACTCAGAGGCAAGATAGACACTTCATGACTTAAGGAGTTCATTCTTTGTACCTGCCTTCCCCCCTTCCCTAGATTAGCCAATTCCTGTATGTAACCTCTTACCTTTTAACAGAAATGGTGATATTTCATTTGGTGAAGTGCAAATGTGATTGTTATACTGCTTCAGAAAACAAAATCAAATTGTACGTTTCAGTGTGGATCCTTTTTCTGGTGGGAAATTCTTAGATGAATAAAAAAGAGTCCTCCTGTTCATTGTAACTTCAAAGGCAAAGGGGCTTATATGAAACAAAAGAACCAATTAAAATCTCTCAAACCTTAATTACTACTTTAACATCCAAAAACTGTAATGTCCCTGTCTGCCATGGTGTAATGGATATTCTTGTTTGAACACAGATTTTTGCATTTCTTCTTGCAATTAGTAGCCTTAGGTAGGGATCAGTGAACGATGCTCTGAAAGAACCAACTCAAACAAATGTAGCTGTTTTTCGAGAAATGTCTTACTTAAGGAGCACCTCAAATGTATGATTATTTCGATTGCAAAACAAAAATGTCACATTTAATAAAGTTGTAAACCACAACATTCAACTACTGGACAATTGAGGCATATTGGGTCAATTTAAAGTCTGGTGAAGCTGGCTTTAGCTTGCTGTTAGCTATTATTTTGGAAAATGTGTGTGACAGGAACAGCATTTTGCAATGTAGTTATTGTAAATGCAAGTGAGGCTCTCAGCCAGCCTCCATTTGTAAGTTCATAAGAAAAGATTGAGTAAATGGGGGGCATGTGGGATCTACCACTACTGGTTTTTCAAGGTTGGTACCCATACCAATTATCAGTAGTTAATTAAACCGACAATCAATATTGTAACCAATGAGCATATACAGTGGAACTGAAAATCTTTAAATTGAAATTAAGATTTTGGAATGTTTCAAAATCCAACACTAAACTTTGTTTAGCTGCTTCAAGCAGTTATTTAATTAATTAGATTATTTAGAAATTATTCAATTAATGCACAATAAAAGTGGTGAACCTGAAGCAGAGGGACAGACACAGAGTAGTAGCGTAGCCAAAGTAGAGCACTTTTTATTTATCTTTATCGGTTGTTGTGTCAAAGAAAACGCTGATACAGCAAATCTGCAAACTGCCAAAAAGCGGCCTAATTGTCGGCCAGAGCAACTGCCATAACATGTTAAGAAAAAAAAGGTTTTCATGTAGATAATTTAATGTTGTGAACTAAAAAGGATGTCCATTGTGGGCTAAATCTAGACCAAATCAGAAGGACGAAACAGAGTTTATATATATATATTTTTTTTTTTTAAACAGCTGCCTCACAACTGTTCATTTTTTTGCCCCTCAATAATGAGTATGGCATCCTAATGATTGAATAGTTTGTTTGCTTTCTTTGCTTTGTGTTGTTGCTTAAAGTTGATTTAGTTTCCAATTTATGGAAAATTTGCATTTTTAATCAAAGGTGTCCTTGCCTTGGCCTGGAGAGCAGCACATTGATATGTAGTATATGTAAAAGTGTTTACTCGTTATTTCTTCAAGTACAACCCAATAAATGTGTGTGTTTTGAGGTAGTGATGTATTAGTGTAAAATCACACTGATACATGTATTCACCTGTCACATGTGACATGTTTTCCTAATTGGAGTTTTTGCCTGAACAAACCTGAGCCTGTTTGATGTGACTGTTTGTGTGTGTTCACGTACAGAGACACATTGTATCATCTCACACTTTCATGTCTCCACTGGGAGAGGCAGGGCCCCTAATCTGTGCCCGGGAGAGCTCACCCTGTTCTCCCCTGCTGAACTTTGTCTCTGTGCGGGTCACCTCGCCAGGGCCACTGGGGAGAGGCTGCCTCAGCCAGCCCTAATCCTAGGGAGTCGATAGATGCTAGCATGGCTGCAGGCCTCAGCTCCACACAAGCACCCCAGGGAGACCTGCTAATTTCAATAAATGTAAAGTGATGCCGTCCACAAGCAAACATGAAAGCCACACACACGTACGTTATTATACATGCACACACATACCCACACATGTGAGCTCATATGTACGCAGATGTGATGGAGAATTGGTTGTCCTCGGGGCAAAATATGGAGAAGTGATCCGCTGATGTAGTTAAATGACAGGCAAGCGAGTGGAACATTTGCTCGCTTGATGCTGTCGATGCGTCGCTGCTGCCCTGATAAGACCTTATTTACATTTGTCAGGGTGGAATTGATTTCTTTTTTTGCCCTTTACAGACTGCTCAAACTGCAGAGAGAGTGGGAGCTGTGTCGCATGCCTCTGATAAAGCCAAGAAGTCTGTCAAGTCTTTGTTTTAAAACGACTTTTGGACCAAAAAAAAGTCTGTAAATTGAAAGGGAAAATCAGGATTTGACTCACATTTTATTTCTTACATGTGGCCACACAAGCCTACAACCTTCACCTTTATGTGTGTGACAAGGACATATGTTGATGTTAACCCCCTGTGGAGAGAAGGCTGGTGCAATATCGGTTTGTGTTTGTGTTGATGCAAACCTTTTGTGTGCATGTGTGCACGTAGACTTGTGTGTGTGTGTGTGTGTGTGTGTGTACACATGCACTGTGTGTGTGCATGATGGGGTGTAAAGCAGAAGGGGGGGGCACAATGAAATGGGTGGCTGAGCGGGCCCCTCCCACCATTAAGGCACTAAATGGGCAGCCGGGGGTCCCAGTGAGTGTGTGAATGGGGAGAGTTCTCCTGGGAGGTTAAGGTCAGCGGGTTTCTGATGGGACTGTATGATTAAGGTCAGACCCTGCTACTAATGTGGCTGTGTGTGGCGTAGATGGGATACCAAACTCTTAAGGGTTAAGTTCATGATTTTTTTTTTTTTAACAGGCCAAGGTTAAGATCAGACACCGAAAAAAATAACATACAGTAATGTAATTGTCAGAAGTGAGTTTCAATGAAATTCAACACTACATCCTTGTGTTTAGGTTTATGCAAAACCTAATGGACATTTTATTTTATTTTAAACATGTAAGCTTTCTATCTTTTACTTAGTGTGAAAACTTGTTTTAAAATTCATAAGCAACAAGCTGTTACACTTATTTTGGGCATGGACCGTAAAGACGCAAATGTTGAACAAAATGACCACAAGATTCAGTTAGGCCCATAGCCTAAAAAACTAATGACTATTTTCAGCACCAATTAATCTCTCCATTATTATCATATGTCAAGTGTTTTGAAGTTGCTCATCATCTTTCCCGGATTCATATTCTTACCTAGTATCGTCATTCTGTTTCTCCATAGTGTCATTTTACTATTGTTATTTCTGTGTACTCTGTACACATGTATTGCACGTCTGTCTAACCTGGGAGAAATTGTTACCTCACGTATTACCAGACCCAGGATCTAATCATGGATGGTGTGGTAGCAGCTACAGAACCTAAAGCCCTTTCCGGCAAATTTGTGATTTTCAGCTATATAAATAAAATTGACTAGACTTGGTTAGACTTTGAAATGTCAGAAATAAATGAAAGATAACCTCTCACACCTTTCCAGAGTCTGTGTGTGTCATTAAAGTGCTTGTTTTGTCCTAACAACACTATTTGATGACAGTGTTTGATTTAAATCAGAGAAATGCAACAAATCCTCACAATTGAGAAACTGGGATTTTGTTGTGCCATTTTTGTTTAAACAATACATGGATTATTATTTCTGTTGATGGACTAATCATTTTTTGATACTCTCCTCATTCTTTATTTTTGGTTTGAATGTTCAGTAACCTAGTGATGATGCAGTCCCAGCATGAGATACGTCTTGGAAATAGAAAATGATGAAAAAGGATGAAAGATGTCATCTCAAGGCTGGAGGTTGTTGGCAGGACTCGCCTGCCATTGCACTTCATGAAATTTTAATGACATCTAAACAATGTGATGATATTTTGACAGATCCAAGAGGGCCACCTCCAATGATACTATCATTAAAACATCATCACAGGATAATGACATTCCCGACGGTCTTCACCTACAACCAATCCAGTGCAGATGTCTGTCTGGACTGACTGACAGATGCACAGGCAAATAGATAAATCTGACCTCTAGTACTAAGGGTATTTCACTTATGGATGCCAGACGGGCCCTGCACCAAAAAAGTGTTTATTAACAAGCCATCTCTTAAAAAAATAAATTAGAAGTGGCCCTCCCTCCCTATCTCCTTCAAATCAAACTCTAAAAGATTATTCCACATAATTATACTAAAGGGCAATTGGTTGATATGTGGCAGGGTCGGAGGTCGTGGCCTGGTATAAGCAATCTGTAGGCTTTGGTTGGCAGGCAGTAATACGCAACCGGGCGTCAGCCTCTAACCCTATTCCCCAGGCTGATTGCTACCTGTCACCTCCCTTCAACTCATGTAAATTGCATCTGCTTTCTGCAGGAGGGGGTGGGATGGGGTAAGGATGGGGATATGTGGATTTTCAGCAATGTATGTGTGCATGCATTTGGGAATACATGCCTGCCTGTGTCTGTACTGTGTGTGTGTGTGTGTGTGTGTGTGTGTGTGTGTGTGTGTGGTGTGTGTGGTGTGGGTGTGTGTGTGTGTGTGTGTGTGTGTGTGTGTGTGTGTGTGTGTGTGTGGGTGTATGTAAGTAAGTTGGGCTTGTGTCCACTCCACCAGTGGTGTCCTGCTGCAGTTGGACGGTATGGCTTCTCGGGGCAATCTAAGAAGGCACTTTCTTGACTCATCTTGACTCACTCCTTTAATGGTGTGTCCTCCTCAGGCTAAAATTGAACAGTCCCTACATGGCCTAAGGCAGCCGATGAAAATTCGATAATTCGGCTCAGTCAACGTCATGTCATTTTTTTGGAGATGGGGTTTGAGATATTGCTGCTCTAACATGACGTCTGGACAGGGCTGTGTGTTTCTGTGTCAGTATGGTTGTGGTGGTAAAGATTTCTCAATCATACCTGCAGCACCATAGTTTGGGAGGGGGCATGCCACCTGGGCTGTGATGCACACCGCTATTTGATACCAGGGAAGGTTTAAAAGCACAGCACTGCTAAGCAGCACGGTAACACGTGAAACTGGGCTTAGAAACAGTTTTTAGTTTTCACAATATAAGTAAACATTTTTGGGTCTGCAAGGTGTTGATTGCATACTTTGTGTTAATGCTAGAAAGTTGGATAAGGATTCATCTAAAATTATATTTTGGAGTTAAATTTTAAAAGATTGGTTACTAATTGTCTAAGTTATTAGGAAACAGAGCCATGGTTAACTGCAGGCAAAACTAAATGAATTGTTGCCATTCTGTGTTTCAGTTCATATGAAGTTCAGAGAAAGATTATTCACTATTTTATAACTAAAGTTGTTATAAAATGAAACTGTACTTGGTAAATTAGAAACCAACATTAAGTTTATTTTAACAGTCTGCTCACTGTGTATAGTTGTTTACATGCATATATCTGCAGTCTATAATATGTGGTTTTAACTGTAAGGATTAGGAACCTTTTTATATTTGACTATACTCCCGGTAGTAATAGGATAATCCTTACAGTTTAACCCTTTCCCTCTCATTATAGTTTGAATACATATATTTTAATGCTAAAAGAATAAATCTGTAAGTAATTAGCATCCATTTTACTGTGGAAATGTTTTATGTTGAGTCCTCTATATCCAATCACTCAAAGTGGTGTGGTGATATTATATATTATATATAATTAATATATATTATATATATATATATTATAAATAAATAAAATGTATGTGTCTGCTTTATTATATCACAAAAGGCAGACATATAAATTTGTCACAAAATAATGAAGTGCTCACTATGTATGGTTTATAAGTTCATATTGATTTTTTTCTCCAATGTCAAACACAAATTTTTCATTTTCAGAAAAAGGAGAGAGAGGGGGAATACGTTTGAAATGGAGAATGGCTGTGACCGGGCCGTCCCAGTGGTGGTGGGTTGCGGCAGAGATAAAGTGCGAGGCCCTATTTGGCTCTGTCAGCTTTTATATGACATTATTATTCTACGGGTTATAAATTCTGGCATGTTAAGATCTCCAACAGCAACGACATAAAATTCAATCAATGACGCCTCCTTTCCACACCTCGACTCTCAGGCCAGCAACTCGACCCTGCTGATAGTTCCTAAATCAAAGCCAATGGGATTCTGCATAATTGTGCAGCAGCAGTGGCCCGGCGTTGAGTCGCCAGTGGTGGCCACACGGCTTTATGGAGTTAATGTGAATGGTGGTATAAAACACTGCTTCATAAAACACTAAAGCACTGACATATTGCCAAACAGGGTCCATGTTTATTTATAACTGCTGCATGCCTGCGTAGAGGTGGTGGTCAATCGCACTGCTGCTGTTGGGCCAAAGACACTGCTCCAAATGTGTGGTTTTTAGGGCCAAAGAATCCCATAACCCCCCCACATGTATGAGCATGTCAATTTTTACTTTAAACGTCAAACACGTTGGAATATTTGTTTACAGATGTATCGTTATTTTATTCATCTGGTGCTGCAGATACAGTGCGTACAGAAAGTATTTACCACTCTTCGAAGTTTTCATGTTTTATCATCTCACAATGCTGCATCACAAAAGTAAGTTTATTGTGACTTTTTAAGAGCCTTTGTATTTGGTGGATAGGTTTTGTCATGATACTGACTCCCCAAAAGACTTTCCAGATACAGATGTATAACAATAGACTGAAACCCATTGAATACACACAGGTAAACTCTATTTAACAAATTATGTGACTTCTAAAACCAATTGACATACAGTACACAAACACATATTTTGTGTTATATTTGTGAATACACACCACAAATCACTGTGTAGATATGTTTTCACTGTCTTTTTTTGTTGTGATGAAAAAACACATTCAATCTATTCTGATTCAACATTGCAAGACATTAAACATGAATAGTTCCAAGGGAGGTGAATAGGATTTAAAGGCGGTGTATGAGATTTTTTTCTCTCTGGCTTTGTTTCTTGGGTAAATGTTCAGATGCAAAGAGTGCCGGTTGTGCGTTTTTAAGGACATGTTCAGAATTTACTGTAATGGATTTCTGTTTTTTCCCCTGAATTGTATTCAATACTGTGATATATGTACAATGCTGCACATATATGACAAAACGGAATAACAAAGACGCATTGTACAAGATGCACAATCCCTAGGAAAAATACATATAACAGCTTATTTGTGTGTTCAACTGTGCGTTTGTGTGCATGTTTGTGCTCCAAGATGCACCTCTTCTCCATCTGCATGCGGATGCTTGTCTGCCTGCTGATTGCTTTGATTGATCATTATCTGATGGCCTCTTAATTAGAATGCTAATGAGGAGGAGGTTTTCTGCCCGGCCCATCTCCTCTGCCGTGCATATTCTCTGAAATGAGGCGTAATGAAAATGACATGGGTGATGTGGGATGGATGATCCCCCAGTTAATAATTCCAATCTGTTAATCAATGGCCTGGTCGATCGGCTGCCACACAGAGCAGCGACACAAAACCACTTGGTGTTAGCACACTGGGTGAAAGGGATTGTGGGGGATGACAGGGATTTTGGGTTGTGGCTGATGTAATGGTTTGGAAGGTGTGTTTTTTTTTTTTTTCTTCTTCAGCAAGACACACACAATTATTCCCTTCTGTTGCCTTTGATACCTGTACATGATTTCTAATTACAGTGTATAGAACAAACATTGTTCCCCTAATATACTGAGACTTTGTAGCTCTGTTCACAAGGTTAGATGAACATAGGAATAAATCCTTCTTTTTTTTTCAGCCGGTGGTTGTGGGGCGCTGAGGGTGGGTTTGTTTGAGATCAGCGCGTGGAAAGAAAATGTATTAACAGCATAATAACAAAAGATTATGTTCATCTGGGGCGAGGCCCTCCGTTTTCTCGCCATGCGCTGACTGTGAAGTCTTTATTCTGTGAGTCTGCAGCACGCCGCACCCTTAAAAAGGTTATTATGTTCCCCCACTGTGGCAGCACCGGCCCACGGAGCTCCAATATTGTGACGGGGGTCGCCCGTGCCACATTAGAGCCAATAAATGTGCGTTGGCACTTCCTCAATTTAAAGTAAAGCCCCCTTTCCCTTCTACCTCCCTTCTTCATTCCTAATAGGGTATTCCAGCAACGCATCTAATAAGTTGTGGGATATCTGCTGCGGGATAGGGCTGAATATTTCTCTTTTCTCTATTGTCTGTTGCTGCAGTGGGAATTTGTCATTTTGTGGTTGTTACTTTGTAAGAAACAGCAATTTTTAGTTTTTATTCTTCATTAATGTGTCTTTTTATATAATCCTCATTAGAATTGTTGTCCTTTTTTTGTTGACAAAAATGTACTTTAATTTTGACCTTCCGTTTAATATGTGTACTTCCCTAAAAATATCTTAACATGACTCCAGGTGTTTTTCTTAAGCAATATCACACTGTAAACATATTTTAGCTTTGTTCTTAAAAAAAAAACTCTAGGTCCAGTGTGCTTACTGTGGATTTTAAAGAAGTTATGGTTGGCGAATCTAAACACATTCTAAGCTGGGTTATTCTCTGATGCCTATCATGGGAGCTAATATCAACCTCGGGGATCATCCAAAGCCCACTGGGTCCACAGAGGACTCCAAATTCATGAGAATGTGTGTGTGTGTGTGTGTGTGTGTGT
>NC_045742.1:8473589-8524906 GCF_008692095.1 Etheostoma spectabile
GTGTGTGTGTGTGTGTGTGTGTGTGTATACATGTGTATGAAAATGGGCAGAAATAGAGGTATGTCGATTTTGTGTTCACCTGTGAATGCTAACAACCATATCGCAGGTTGAAATGTTTTCCTTCTGAAGCGGTTAGAGTAAAAGTCCATGAATAATTGCCTTCAATACACACACTCAAACACACACACCTTCACCCTCACATCCGTTACCGCATTGAAAATCTGTAAGTAATGAAGAACATCCTCCAACAGCAGGACAAGCACTTTCAATGACTGATTGGTGATTGATTGCCCGCAGAGCACCTCCCTAACGGTCACTCTGTGAGGGTTTTTCTTTTCATCTTTTACGTCCTTACAGAGAAAGGGTTGAGGGAAAGATATAGAGAGGGAGAAGGAGCAAGAATTCATTAAATGTGCCAAACCTTTGCCTCTAAAATTGATCTCCTTTTTTTTTTTAGCCTTCACCCAATCTCATCTGTATTCCACATCTATTCCCAGATGATACCCCCTCGATCAAGAGGCAAATGCAATAGACTCATAAATCTCCTTTAAAAAATCCCGCTTTAGAACACGTGAATGTCCTGTGGGCTGATAGGATCTAATTAAATAGGCCTTTGTTAACGGTTTGTGTAAAGGCTTAGTTTTGCCGCTCGTTCTACAATGTTAAAAAAGTGTAGGTCTTGCAAAATGCAAAGAGAATGCTTAATAAAGTCAACACATTTTATTTTTCTTTAACTCGTCTCTTTACAGTCTTTAAGGGATTTTAAGGGTCGAGGAAAGACCAACCATCTGCCCTCCTTCTCCTGCAATTAACATTAGTGATCATTTAAATAGCTCAGCAGAAGGGACTCACATTAACTTCCCTGTCTGAGTCAATTAACCACATCATATATCCCGCCTTCTCCAATTGCTCCCTCTCCACAGCGAGAGGGATGTGACACTTCCTTCCTCCAGCTATCTAATGGCACAATCCAGCAGTCTTGATCAGCATGTCGTGTCTTTCCTAAACACGCATTGATTTGAGGCGTCGCCACATTAAACATTAAGCGGGGGGCCTGAGCATCTTGTCATGGACACCAGGGGCAATTAATAGAGCAGTAATGGGGGGGCAACAGATCACTCAGATGGCGTTGAGTGAAGACCAGTCTGTTACCACCTGTTCAGTGTGGAGGGAAATGAAGTCGAACCTTGGCACCCTGCTGTTAGACGCTGATTGAAATTTACAAGGCTACACACACACACACACACACACACACACACACACACACACACACACACACACACACACACACACACACACACACACACACACACACACACACACACACACACACACACACACACACGCACGCCACTGACAGCCATGTTGGACACTTTAAGGAGGGCCAGACGTATAACAAGTGCAACAGACTGCAGGCACAGGATGGGATGTTGGATGAGAAAGGTGGAAATAACTTATTAGTAGTGTAGCGATTGGTCACATACTTTGATTAAATCTGGTAATTCACACACACATGGAAAATATATATTAACATAAGGGTATTTTATGAAAAGTCGTACTTGCTGTGTTTCTAGAATGACATAAATCATGTATATAATACAAAATATATTTGGATAATTAGGAATTCCGATTTTCTATTAGATAAGTTTGGCAAATCTTACACTATAGACCTGCTTTAAATAAATGTAGTTTATTGCTACTAGAAGATATTAACATCTTTATTGTTTCATGTCAAACCATTTTATTCCATGTACAGTAGCTCAGTATCATAACTACACATGCCCTCTTGCTCTGTTTTACCAGAGAGCCGTAAAAACAGCCTCTTGTTTTTAATATCTTCCCTTCTTTTGTCATTTGCTCCCTCTAACAAGGCTTGACAAGTCTAAAGTGGTCCTGTTTGTTCTCCTTTATCAGGCAGGCAGCCCCGTTGCCTCTTGTATTCAACACACACTACAGTGGAACCAGATGTCCTTTTGCCAGCGGCACAACTTTCAAGTTGACAAGGTCCCCCTAGAGAATGGGGGATGGATTGGTGGCAGGCAGAATTTGTGACTAATAGCCAGTTTGATGTGACAGGGCCCAGCCGTCTGGGGAAATTGAAGCGCTCTCCATGTCGATACCTTCTGTGTCTCGCTCAGTTGTAGGTTATTGTTGGCCTGGCCTTGGGGACCGAGAGCCAGGCAGTTTACATTGCAGACACTACGTGGTCAGCACCAACTTTTTTATTGTGGCTATTGATTGGTCACGGCCGCCCCGCTGTGGCTAATTTGCCTGTTAACATCGGCCTGAAGTCCCAGCCTCCATTTTGTCCCTCTCCACTCCTTCATCTCTACACATTGTCAGCTCAGACACTTATTTCAAGCGATCTTTTTTGTTCAACTCCCTGTTCCTCTCTAGTCCAATACACAGGGCCAATTTATTACACAACTAGTCTTTAAGCTGTCATTTAATCAATACAGCTTCCCTTCTCTCGCTGCCTGGAATTAAACATGAGTTAAACACAAACCAGGCATAATGACCTTTTTATGGGGCCCACTCAGCCAATGAAATTAACACCAGAGACTGTCCATTTATACATATAAGCCATTAATTTCAGAAAATATCATTTTAAATGACAACACATGGCAGTCAGCAGGGCCACACACTTTCTGCTCCCACCCTCGCTGTCATATGTTGAGTCTGTCAAAGCTCGGAGGAATGTCGTGGCTGTCTAACTAACAACAGACTGAATATATCTGTGAGAGAGCAAAAGAGAGAAGGCATGAATTTTATATTAAATTCCTTTGGCTAATCCAGTTCGCTGTTCGGTCCAGACTGAGTTTAGGCAAAATATTAATAATGCATTGAAAGGAGCTTATTTTATTCCTGCTGGAAAGGGTTTAGGGGACTGGTACTTTCTCAAGTTATGCATCTTGGTTATTTGTAAGCACCCAATAACTAAGCAGGTGACAGTTGATTTTATGAGATCTTAAGCCTCCCAAAGCCTGAGAATGCCCCTGGTTGGATTTCCTAATACAATAGAGAGATGGTATAAAAAGGGGATAATGAATTGGAGGTATATTTTTGTCCTCTTTCTTTGCAACCTTGAATACTGCTGCCTGAGGCAGTTCCTTAACCTTTTACAAGCCAGTTAACATTTCAGTAAACAGCAGTTTTCTTCTATTTTTACACTTATTATATCGGTAAACACAAGTTATCTGATCTCCCATTGAACTTAAATTCACAGAATATCAAACTTTCTTTATATTTATCTGTCACTAGTTTCGCATAGCGAGACCTTCTTCCTCAGTGCTGTGGTGGAGTGTCTGGCTAGTCCACACAGCATTCAGGGAAGGGAGAAAAACCTGCTCTGGTTTATTGCCATTTCTTTAAACCAATCACAATTGTCTTAGGCGGTGCTAATCACCAAACGGAAAAACGTGCCTCGGCAAATACAGCCTTGGGAAGGAACTTGTTTTGTGCTCATTTGAAAGTTGTCTAGCTAGCTGTCCCGATTCATGCTGCAGAGATCTAAGGAGCAGTTAACCATAGTCCTCATAAACTTACTGGAGTTTAGAATGCCAACACAAAGAAAATGAAAGGTGACAGACATCCGCCCGAAATTGTGGGTCATCCGGTGGATTTTCCAGCGGCACCAAAACAATCCCCTAAATGAATCATGGTCGAACTCAGAATCAGCTATTTGCCAGGTATGAGGACACATAAAAGGAATTTTGCTTTGGATTATACATTGTTCACAATGTGCTTACTTATACAAAACAAATAAAAAAAACTAACAATATATACACACTATTAACAGAAACAATATAGACAGGTTGAGGCAATATAATAATAATATTAATAATAATAATATGGACTAATCTGTCACATAATGGTGTTGGTCTATCGACTCAGGGAAGCACTAACTGGATTTGTCTGGCACAGACAAATGTGAAACACTATAAACACTACTTACTGTCAAAATGTTGAAGCGTTCTCACATGACCAAGAGTGTTTTGGACTATTCCTCAGTCTGACTGCACTAGTTTAGCTGTCTTTGGCTATAGTACAATTTTGGTTTTGGGGGCCACTGCTGTCCTGTGGTATAGTGGGACATGGCAGGGGAGCTGTCTGATATGGCACACTGTCTGTGCCCCCCAGCATGAAACATGTGCACAAACTCATCCCACGTCTCCCTCTGGACGGTGTAAGGTTTCCCAGCATGCCCGCAGCCTCTGAGAACAGGGGAGAACCAGACATTGTGGCGAAAGCCAAGGGTGACATCAGCAACAACTGGTGCAAGATACCATAGAAACATCAATAATATTTTTTTGGGCATTTCACATAAATCATATTGGAGGGATAAATAAGTCATTCTTAAGCTAGAAACCAGTGAGAATATTGGCAATATAAGTGTGATAGACACAACATCCACAGTCCTGAAATACCTCTTTTAAATAACTATTGTTAGCAGAGTAAAAAAATGAATCAACTTATTTTAGATAGGGCTTAAAGTAATGATTATTTTCATTATTGATTAATCTGCCAATTGTTTATTTGATTAATAGTTCATGATATCCCAAGGATATCTTCAAATTGTTTTATTCGGTCGACATTACCATCAATTTTATATCATGTGATACAGAAAATATATCTCATATTTGAGAAGCTGAAACCTGCAAATGTTTAGCATTTTTCTAGAAGAAATACTGAAGTCATGAATTTATTATCAAAAATGTAGTTGCCTATAATTTTCTGTCCAGCGACTTATTGGTTCATTGTCTCAGCTCTAACTAGCATGTTCTTCATGTTTCTCACAAACAGTGCAACAACTTCTTTATAGTTGCAGTATGTTAAATTACAATTATGGTGACATTTCTCTAACTGGACACAGAAGTAAACAGTGACCACTTAAATGCTGCCCTAAGGGGGTACAATACTTTGACCTCACCACGACCCCAACCCGATCATAACCCTGACCCTCAGCTGACCTCCAACCTCTAAATTTAACCTTAACACCAACTCTCAGCGCAGCCTGCACCCTTCAACCTCATGGCCCGTGCCTCGGAGGCACATCTGCTTTGGGATCCAGCTTTTGAGCAAGGAGAAGAAAGACAAAGAAATCTGACTCCCAGATGAAATTCACTCAATTTCTCAGTGATCCGCTACCGTGAGACAAATGTTGATCTTTCGTCACTGAAGCAAAAACGGTACAACTCTAGTTCTGGACCCTCCCAGAATGCATCACGTGCCAGGAGGCTGTCTCCGTAGTGCGTTGCTTTGCTACTCGCTTGTTCATACTTTTCATTGACAAAATTTGTGACGCATAAAATTAGGCTTAGGTACGTCAACATCAATTGCTGTTTTTGTCCATTAGACCAAAATGTACATTTAATTCATAATGACACACTTCATTGCAGCTTTCAGGAATGAATCAGTTTAAAACCACCAGATATTGGGTTATAAGATTCTGAGCAAAACTGATTCACTATATAGTGGGTAGGCTATGGCTTTATATTTCAACTTGGTTAAAACCTTCTTTACATTTTGTAGTGTTGCTCTACACTCTTTAGAATGCTCTACTACTAAGACTCAAACTGTTAAATTGCTGCAGGGTGGTTGTATTCTAAAATTCCTGGAAACACGTGGTTGCCCAAATCATATTCACTTCTGTTTTAGTGATCAACGGTTCAGAGAACAAATCAAAATGTAATCGCTGCACTCAGTTACTTGTAAGGACAAATATTTATATATTTTTAAAGCAACCTTTACATTTGCTGTTTCACCAAATCTGCGGAAGATTACTCAGGTCTGAATGCGGTGGTCTTTTTGATACATGGGCCTGCGGACTGGCCCACGAGCAAGAGAACAGAAATAAATTTCCCCTCCTTACCCTTCCCTCCCTCTTCTTTTCCCCGTGTCCCTGTGACTCCCAAGACTGAAGCATACTTTTCATCCCAGCCGTGGAAATACTCCCCTGCGGCTTTTGGCTTTAGTTCCTTTGCAGCCTAAATCTCTGGACCCCAGAGCTAGCATGGTACCAGATTGTTATGGGTGGTCACCAGTAAAGTTGTAGACTTCCAGCATACCCAGGAATACAAGAAAGAGGGCACACATTTTGAGAGAGCAGAGAAAAAGAAAGAATACCACCGCATTAAGCAGACATCCTGTTAAAAAACCCTCCCTTTTTTGAATCCAGATGCTCATATTGCATCTGACAGTTGTTGGGCCGTAAAGTTCAGGCTTTAAAGCAACTGGCTTTCTGTTTCTGTTTTCAGCTTTAGCCTCCTAGACTGTAATGAAAGCAAAACATTAGAAAATTCCCACATTATTAAATAAAACATGTTGTTGGCCAGGGGCCAAACATTGTCACGCTAACAGGAGCAGAGCACACAGTCTATTCGGTTATCATTTTAACATGATTTGAATGACCGATAATGTGTAATATGTTACAAGTAATTAAGATATTAAGAGAAATCCACATATTTTGAGATTCAAATGTTAATATTTAAATTTTTCAGACACCATATTCTAGATATGTTTAAAGATTAGAAAGATTAAAGCAAGACTAGTCCAATTTCAAAGACATGAAATACATATTTACCTTTACTCTTTACCTTTACAGACATGATATCTGGTGTCAATAGAGCACCAATCAGTCCTCCCCCCGGCCAAGGTCATCTAAGGGTCGCCATAACAGCCCCCCCCCTCCCGACCTTGGCTGAAGCAGTCCATTAATAAGACAGCTGTGTCTGATACAGCAGAATATTGTACAGCGTTAAGCAGATTACAAGTCAGTGTACAATTCTTCAAGAAGTTTAAGTTTAGTGTTGTTCTTGTTCTTGTTGTGCATGGGTTAGTCATGAAATTACTTCAAGAAGTACTCAGTCTCCATAGCTCCATCCAACTGAAATAACACAATAATTAAACAAATTATGTTTTATCATTATTTAATTTGCT
Organism: Etheostoma spectabile; assembly: GCF_008692095.1. Classification (NCBI taxonomy): domain Eukaryota; kingdom Metazoa; phylum Chordata; class Actinopteri; order Perciformes; family Percidae; genus Etheostoma; species Etheostoma spectabile. The sequence goes on from NC_045742.1 coordinate 8,480,529, forward strand.
GACTATTTCCTCAATTAATGGACTCATTGTTTAGTGTTTAAAGCTTTAGAAAATAGTGAAAAGTAGCAGTGAAAAAGTTCAGCCTACCAAACGATTCAAATCCAAATCACATAAGACTAAGGGCGGACTGGCCATCTGACATTTTTGTGCCGACCGCCAAAACTTATATTTTTTTGTTTTATTTTAATTTTTTAATTTTTGTCTGGCCCATGAAACGGCCCATAAATGTGGTAGCCCTAGATCAGCGGCCAATTGTTTTTTCATTCGACTCTGGGCTGGCCCAAAACACTGCATCCTGGGTACAGACGGGAACAACAACTTCCAAAGAGCCGAACATGCAGCTAGGTGTGAAGTGGCGCTAGGTGAGGATAACGTTAACCATGACAATGAAGAGGACATCATATCTTTAAACAGGACCCTCTTTGGGATTTCTGCCTGCATGCAGTTTCAGTGTGCATCTGCCAGGCTAGAATAGTGAGAGATCATGGAGAAGAAATGCAAAGGAGGTGCAGATAAGCTGCATGAGAAAAAGTAAAAGGCCCTTCAGGCAGACGCTGTCAAATGCGTCAAATTGACAGACTTTAGTTTTCGGCAGTAGCAGGACCTTCATCAGCTCCCGTGGCTGATAGTGATAGTGGTGGTGTTGGTGGCAGTGGCATGCACAGTGAGGAGGAGACTCAGGACAGAGGGACAGAGATGAGGGAGGATGGGTAGAACTTGCTTGTGCATTTGTGTCCTTAAAGTAGCCTAGAAACGTTGATCATCATGCACACTTTCATAACGAGACGTTTTTGTCTGCATTGGCACAAAAACTCATAAAGACCTCTTCAAATTAAAGCACAGGGCCTCTTCAGTCGTGAAATGATAGTGTGTGTGTATGTGTGTGTGTGTGTGTATATTTATGTATATATAGCTTGTTTTATGATTCATGAGGAAAATAATGTTACTTTATTAATAAATGGCACTTCTTTGCATGTGTCAACTCAAACGGATTCTTGCTGTCTCATCACATGGCGTTTGTAGTTTTAACGAGTAGTTGGTAGGCTATACGCATTCAGGTGAGCGCAAAGACGGGTGGTATTTGTGATCTTATATAGTGGGCCAGTCTGGGCCAAAATGCCAGAGCCCATTTTTGGTCCCAGTCCGTCCCTGCAAAAGACAAAGAAATAGCAGCAAATGTTCCACATTGAAAAGGTAAAACCAATGAAGACTCCACGCCAACAATGACAATGTGACTGATATATGAGAAACCACAAATGGATTACTTTTTTTTATTAATTATTTTGATAAAATGAAGACCATTTCGTTCCTTTCTTCCCATTGTGCTTCAGTGTGTTCTGAGAGTTTCCATCACCTCCCTTTCTCTCACTATCCATTCCTGATGGCCTTATCAGAGGAATCCTCTCCACGGAATCCAGATGAGCAAACACAAGACATGGCGAAGACAGAGACATTAATTACCTCTTTAAAAAAGCACGTTTTGGCTGGATGAATTTGAAATGAAATGGAAAAATATCCACCCATCACATGTTTGGAGCTCTAACCATTTAAATAGGAGACAATTTTGCTATATTTCAAGTTATCTGTGTCTCTTTAATTTTCAGTTCACAAGCCTTTGACAGCTAAATGTAAAAGGGAGAATGTAAAGGGTCTGTGGTGGCATGAGCAACTTATTGTTTGCTTTGAATTTGATGATTTTATTATGATCCTACTTAAGTCGAAGACATTGCCAATTGATTCTTTGAGTGATGATATGGTATGTTTCCTTGTTAAACCACAGGTTTGTAGAAGTAACAAAGTCATAGGTCATCATTGGGAAAATCCAGTAAATTCCAGCACGAAATGCACAGAAGCTACATTGTTCAAAATAACACTAGTTTGAAATCCACAGTATTGCAAAGGGGGAAAAAAAGAATATAGTACCTTGGCCAGATGAGAGATGTGAAAAAACATGCTCACCCCCTCTTCTTTTCCTGCCTGTCTTCTTCTGCCGGCATCCTTAACACCTTTCTTTGGGATTTACTTAGAATATGAAAGGATTGAAGCTACACCTGGCTTGACAGACACTGTGCTGCTTTATTAAACCTCATGCGCCAAGTACGGCACTGTATTAAAATTGAAAGAGAGACAGTGAGAACCCAATTCCTCTGGATAGACAGTGTGAAATCCTTGGTCAAAGCATCTCGGATCTGTCTCTCTTCGCACCCAGCTCTCTCTGGAGCACCGAGAGGCCCTATTGATATTTAGATGATGCAGTTGTAGGTAGGATGGGCATTTTTCTTTTAAAGATATTGATTTTAAATTGCACATTAGGCCTATTCCATGCTGCTTGCTATATCTTAAAGATGGGCCACTTCTCCCTTCCCAAGGCGCTATCTTACGTGTGGGAATTTGTATGGATTTTTTGGGGCTTGTTTGCAGTGATGGGGGAGCGAATGCAATAAGTGCTCCATTACTTACACAATCTGTGAGTGCTCAGAAAATTAGTCACCAGTGACCTCTTGGCCTCCCTCTCGTACTCATTCGCAGTCAAAAGACCTGATGGGAATAAGAATAAAGTCAAACTCAAGGGATAATGCTCTGGCAGCTACTTGGCCCCTGCAGGAGCAGCCTGTCAGGAAATACAACAATGCACTGTGGGTTGAATTAATAAAATCGTATACCATTTTGATTGATGAAATATAACAAATAAAGATATGTAAAATGCAACAACAAACACTTGCATGTATCCATTTAAGAAAAGATAGCACCCAAACCAGTGGCACCTTAACACCTTTTGATTAATATTTCGATATTCTGTGCACTAGCTCCACTGACTGAGCTGCTTTACATTTCCATATCTGCAAACATCATTAAAAATGTTCTGAAATTGGATTCTGCTTGGTTGTCAAATTTGTAAAGTAACTCTACATTTTGCGCGTACACGAGTAAAACGTCTGACGTGTTTACCAAGTCATATTTAATTTGAAATTATGAGTTAACTACACTTTGTCTTCACTTCCCTTCTAAATGATTGTCAATAGTGTTCATATTGATGGTCGTGTCAAACGACTGCACAGAGCAGACGGTGACCAGTCAGACAGTGACAGTTGTGATGGGTCTGGGTGCAGGTTGACACTGCATTGCATTGGATTAATCATTTCTGGTGATTTCGATGGATCCTATTCCTGTATCCCCTTTTCCAAAATACACGTGTAACCATAGCAACGTTTCAATTAATCCACATCAATGAGGGACATGCTGAAAACATTTTAATATCTTGTAAGGTTAAACTGTAATTTAGTTTTTACACTCGGCATATGAGCGTATGACCAATAGCTCAATCACATGTATTTGCTTGCAAGGTTTCTTCATACAGAGTAAGACACTTCAGTATATTGTATGGAGGTGGTTTTAACTTGCCTGCGTATGGACATTCATAGGGGAAGGAGGGCAGGTGGTGTACAACTTAAAGCACTTCCTCAGTTATTTTTAATGAAAATAAAGTAGGATCTGCACAAATCGAACAAATGATGAGAAACGACCTGGCAGAAGGTTGTTGTCTCCCTCCGAGGTGATACCTAGGGAGGCGAAGAGGAGCAGGAGGGCCTCTATTCCCCTCCCTTTTCCTGTTTTTGCTTCTTTCCATTTTTTCCTCTCCCTCTCTATCATTCTCTCCCTGTTTCTCCATCTCTCCCAGCTCTCTTTCTCTACTCCTCTCACCCCCATACGTCTTTCTCCCTCCCTTTCCACTGTCTTAAAATACTGTATGCAAGGCCTTGTATCTTCTTAGCTGTATGCCCCCCCTAGAAAAAAAGAACAAAAATAGCAAGACAAATCACATTGATGCATTACTTAATTTAATAAATGAAGCTTGAGAAATCTGATCACACAACACACTTGTCTCCATGAAGTAGCAGAAGAGGACTGACTGTTGCCAGATGCTGCTGGATGTCTCTGAACAAAGAGGACACACACATGTAACCCCTTTGGGTTTGGGGCGACACTGTCTATTCGATGGGTGCCAACAGAGCTTTCACTCTGTATGACTGACTGTACTTCGACATCACAGGGAATGGAGGATACTCCTTCTTTATGAATAGTAAGATGGAAAATCCATTTACCCAAGCTGACTCATAACCAGAAAAAAGCTTGTTTTAGCTTTTGAAATGAGTCCATGATGAAACTACACCGTATGTATGGAAATGTGGAGGCCAAGACATCTACAGGGGAAACCAAATCTGCCAACTTTTTTTTTCTTTTCGGCTAGATGGTGAACTTCACAAAAGGAAATTGGTTGCAGTTGGTCAACACATAACAAAGAAAACCTAAAAGACACAAAAGTAGTTTTTTCTCCCCAATGGTCTGTACACTTGTTCAAACAATTATTTCATTTAATTCAAATGATAAAACGAAAGTTTAAGAGTTCTAATATAATACTTTGATGCCAGGTCAAACAAGTTCCCAGAAATGTATTGACACTTTTAAAGCAATGCAAAAAGTAAACATTACAAAATGAGCATCATTAAGATTACAGGAACACAAGGATTCCACCCTGTCATAAAGGGCATTACATAAATACTATAATATGCTAAGTAGACACGTGCGTGTTCTCGTGGGCCTTGCTGTATGTGCATGTGTTAAACATAGACGTAAGCCCCTCTGTCCATGTTGCTGAAATACGTGCCAAAATAGATAGGATGAAAGCTTGCACTCATGCAGGATGTGCCAACATAACCATGATTTTTTTTTTTTTAAGAGCACATCGAGGTAAGAAATGGCATAACAAAATATTGAATGTAAAAAAAACAACAACTAAAAACTGCATAATTGCAAACCAGGCAGGGGCAAGGCCCCCAGTGTCGCGAGGCCCTGTGCAGTTTCACAGTTGACAAAACCCATACGACGGTTCTTTTGGGAAATATAACTGGACGATTGATTTCCATGCTTGCTGGAAAAAAACAGATACTTTTAAGATTCTATGAGCTTTAGGAAGTCATGGCACCGCTTTACTTTTCTGCAGTCAAGGCCACAACAGCTGAAGGCCAAGACTGAATTTAAGGTAACATTACTTGCACTGTAAATAAGAAACCATATTTTCCTCCTATACTTTGGTTTAGTTCATTAAGTATTTATGCCATGCCTGAGAAAGAAAGATCTGACTAAATTCCTTTGTCATGGGCGGGGAAAGACGATTATTTATGGTGTTGTTTTCGCTTATGTATTCCCTTAATTAAAACATATTGGTCTCCAAAAGCAATATAAGAAACAAATTGCTTTGGCATGGCTGTGGCAGTTGGAGGACAGACTCTGCATGTTGGCAGATCAACGGAGATGGGATTTCGAGTCTTTGAAACTGCATTTGTGCTTCAGACTATGGTAATGAGGCCTACCAGAATGATATCACCCTCCCCAAATATTTAGTTTGTCATTTTGTGGTAATAGGCCCCTCTGCGTGTGCACGTGTGTAACATCAGCGCTGGGTGCATGTGTGGAGCAGCTTTGGAGGGGTGGGTGAGCATCTGGGAATTACTTTTTATCTCATCATTTCAGAAGATTACCTATTTCATAAGGTAATCATTATTGTACAACTCCAATATAATCTTATCACTTTGACTTCATTTTGAAATGTTTTGCATTCCCACTCTATTCTTTATATTCCAGAGTACACATTATTACTTATAGCTAATACAACTACAAATCATTTACTTCAGCTCACATTTAACAATGCTTCCTAGCTAACTCTACTATAATTTGGTGACATATGATCTGCTACTTTTTAATTCTTTATGTGCCTACATCTGTGTGTGTGTGTGTGTGTGTGTGTGTGTGTGTGTGTGTGTGTGTGTGTGTGTGTGTGTGTGTGTGTGTGTCTCTGTGTGTGTGCACCAGAGGAAGATGGTTTCAATTGGCTGACAGTGACAGTTTCAGCTGGGACCAGGAGGAGACCGTGAGACAACCCCTCCTCAAACAACAGTGAGGAGTGGCGATACACTGCTACGATAATGGTCTCTTTGAAAACAAGAAGGCTCTCCCCTCCTGTACTTTCGAGGGAACATATGTTTGCCTGTCTCTACTTCTGTCAACAGCCTCCATTACAGTGGCAGAGACCAGAGAGAGCTCCGCTCCTCGTGTGCCGCGGGGAGGAGAGCTTCCCTGTCAGGCACGGCTGATATGACGACTCATTTCACAGCAATGCACTGGTGTGGTTTTTCCGTAAACATGGGGTATAAAAAATGCTTTTTGGGAGGCAGAAGTTTGTGGTGAAGATGAAAACATGAAATGAGCCTTTCCAAAGAAGAGAAAATCTCTACCCCCCCACCGACCTCCCTCTACCCCTTACTATGAGTCTCACTCTTTCTCTTCTTCTGAGAGTGGATACTGAAACCAGATGTTTTCAACAGATAACAAATGTCAGACGCAATAGCTGACAGCACACCTGGTACAGTACAGACAGGGTGACTGGTCCAGGTCATGTGAACAGTTAGGCTTTCACAACTCTTTTCTGATTATGTTTTTGGACAAGAATCAATGGATTGAAAAGCAATCACAGTGTGTGGTTTCATCAATGTGTCATAATACATGGCAGATGTTTTAATGGTTAAAACATCAATAGCACTGATTTATGTCTATATGCATTTTGTTGTTGCAAATCACACTGTCAACTGCTAGTTCGTGACTTTTTTTTTGGTTGCAAAACTTTCCTCTCAGATTTTTAGCCATGCTAGTGAGGGATGGGGATGTCTTTTGGTCTGTTTGTTATACCTTCTAACCATTAGAGAGTGAGCATTATCATTGTGAGCGTTTACCCATGCCTATGTTTGCATTTAGCTCAAAGCACGGTGCCATGTCATTTCTTTGACGCTCTATTGTTATGATCTCTCAATAACCCAAAAAATTCCCTTTGGTCCTACAGCCCACTAGTCTGACATCCCTTTGTTTAAAAAAAAAAAAAAACTATGCTCCGACATCCCATTGTTCCGACCACAGAGCTAGTCTTTTGTGGATCACCTCCCATAATCAACGATAACAAGCAAAAGTACTTTTCTCTAGCTTGTTAACACAATTAAATGTTTATCTAAGCTAATCTACACAATCTCTGCTCCGGTTTGCGTGCAGTTAGTGTCCCAAATTCGCTGTATCGTAACCCCATCTGTACAGGTCCTATCACCTGACCAATCTGCTATCCTAACCTATATTAAAAGCCTATATGGTTGTAATAATGGGATGTTGGAGCAGAGGGTTTATTTTTTCGAAACAAAGGGACCTCAAACTAGTGGGCTCTAAGACCAAAGGGGATTTTTCGGGTTACTGAGAGGTCGGAACAATGGAGCATCGGAGAAATGGGCAGTCCCCAAAGTACTGCATTTTCTACAGTACAGTCTCACAAAATGCTGTATAACGTGTTTTCAGGCTTTAGAGGAAGCTACGTGAAGTCTGATACATTGCCCTAAGTGATGTCACTTTAGCTTGCATTGGTTGGGACTAAAGACTATAAGTTGGAAAACAAAATAAAAGTGGGTCTGTGGCATTAGAAATAAGTGAGTTTACCAGACCTCTGTAGCCCGCTGCTCATCCGTGCTTAAGGTTGGTGGCCCAAGGGTAACGTTATGTTACGTTAAGGCTACTAGCATAACACATCTCAATCTCCAGATAAACTGAATTGAAAAGACAACATCTATCTAACTATTGATCCTATTTTTGTACTGCCTGTCATGAGTTCAACAATGTTCTAATTGTGCAATGCTTAATCACTACTATTTCAATGTATTTTACAAAACAACAGTAATAAACACTTAAGAGTGTGACCGAAGTAAAACTCTGATTACAGACAAGTGTCCATGTCACTGTCACATACAAATAAGGCAATCATTTTCCATGTCGGTATTGACAGCCTCAAGTGACCCTGAGCTATTATGAGGCATCGTCTAGGGTCTGTGGTTTGCTTTTTTTTTCTTCTTTAGGACTGACATCATATGTACTGTAGCCTATATAGTAATCCTCCCATAATGATCAGGGCTTGTTTGAGTCAACAGAGACCTGTAGGGAAGGGTGGTCTGGTCACCCATTCTCTCTCTCATGATTGATGACGCTTCTTGGGACACTGACAGAAAGGGATCAGCAAAACAACCAACAACTTCTGCATAACTCTGCTTGAGGCAGACGCCAGCCACGCCATTGTGTCATCAACACTGGCGCACACACACTGAGACACTGGTAAACACATCCGCCCACCAACTCACACACACATATTGAGTCACTCAAAGGGATGGGGTTGATTTATTATTGCTGAGACATAGTTTCTCATACATTATAAGGGAATAGACATGTTTGCACTATAATACGCTCCTATAAAAAGACGATTATCTTCTGTTCTAAATGGATTGGATTACTCGTACACCTGTGCCCCCAAGCCCTCCATTTTGTCTGTATTCTTGCCAAAATCAGCTTCTCGCCACCTGCTCTGATGACCACAAGGGTTTCTGGGAACCAAGAACATCCACTGCTTGCACTGCAAAAAATATCCATCTACTGTATGGCCAGCCATCAAGGCATTTAGTCTTAAAATTATCCTTTAAATGTCTTTCTTTAAGGCAAATATGATTTGACACAAACCTGCATCTTATTTTCATAATCTCATTATCAATGTAAAATAAGGAATTACTACCAACTAACATTGCTTTACAGCAAAGAAGATTGCTTTATAGTAAAATCATAGTTTTATTTAGTCAAAGAGGATGCAATTAATTTCTAATAGCTTTTAATAAATGCACCCTGTCACACTACGGAATCATGTTTCAATGTTTCAAACATAGATTTATTTGTTTATGGTATTTAAATAAAGGTGTAGTATAATGCAGACTAGAAATGCTGCAAAACATGTCAGAGCCCAGTCCAAAATGACTGGAGAATATGGGCCTTTTTTTTCCAGTGTGTTCACTCATAAATCATAATTTTTTCAGTTTCACCCTTGCAGCTGCCCAGATGTATGATTTACAACATTAATGTCTCAAGTCTTTATATTTTATTGAGTTATCAATTTCTCTGCATAAAGACGTCTAACAAACTTCTGTGACAACTCCCAGCACACACAGAGATGACATTTAAAGCGCTGGCCATTAACAATATATCTGGTTGCAGTAAGAATGGACCGTTTTACTGCTTAGTGCATATCAAATAATGGCGTCTGTTGGCACATGGATGTGAACAGGACACATCAATATTTCCGCAACTGCCAGCGGGACACACAGAACATCCTGTGGTCACTCCCATTCGGCGCCAGCCATACAGACCCAGAATTCCTCACTTCATAAAAAAATGTTCAGGCTCATTCACAGTGTCTGGTAATCAATACTACCGGCACAGCTGTTAGACCATAAAACGGCCCTTAATTTGGAGACAGCCCCTTCCTCTCTGTTAGTCGACTTCTGTCGGTTATAAGATTTTAGCTAGCTCACCTAGACATGGATAAAGATGACAGTGACAGAGCACATAACGGGATGAAGATGGCCCTAAGAAATTCAGGGTCAATTTCCATTCTCACCCTCACTGTTTGTGTGTGTCGTTGAGCTTTGTTGCAAAATCCTATCAGGTGTCAAGGCTACTTTAATTTTATGTAGTTAGATTGTAACTGCAGAAAACAGGTCAGAAGTCATTGTTTAGGTCCAATTTATGGCTCTGAAAAGATATTCATTACAATAATTATAAATGATGTATTTCCTGAAGTGAACATTTTTCCTGGCCAGTGTTTTCTTCTTCTCAGAGAGCCCAGCAGTGAAATACTGTACTACAATGCAGCAGCGCAATCTGATACGTTTTAGGAGAGACCTTGAAGTAGGCCAGAACCACATCTATCAGTGACTAAATCTGTCCTTGCATTCTCAGGGAAGACTCTCAAGGATGAGGCAAGTCTTCAAAAGCATCTCTTCCTTTTGATGTAAACTTCTGTGACTGGTAGGGTGCCTCTTCAGCCTCGCCGTCTTTTAATTGATTATGTGAGGCAGAGGGCACCGTATTGTAAATGAGGTGATAGACAAAGACTGCAATGCTCAGTAACTTCACCCTCTGTTATTTTACGCTACAGTGTTGGTTAACTTACGCTACAGTGTTGGTTAACAGTTAACAGTCGTTCAGGGATGAAGAAGAGGAACATTCAGTATTAAAGGGAATAAACAAGAAATGGGACATCATGTTAATATAAAATTATTGTATTACTAGGTATGGTTATAACTTACTATACAGATAGAAAATCAACTTTTTCTCCTAAAAATAGAATAATAAATGTTCTAATTTTTCTTACAAGAAAATACCAATTAATAAAGCTGCCTCAATTTCACGCAAGGCATTGTTAATGTCCCGACAGACGTGCATGTGCGTCACAGGCTGCTGTGAGTTGCAAAACGTGCATATTTATTAGATTGGAACAGTTAGTGCACACACACATCTAGCATTGTCCTTGGGTACTCACTGGCAAAACAAGCAGAAGAGTCTGGACCTGCTTTTTTTTCCCCTGGTGGTAAAAGGAACGTTGTTGCTAATAGACTGCAGCGGTGGAAATAAAATAAATCTTTAGACTCCACCCGCAGCTCATGACATTTGACAGTCTTTTATGGTGCAGAGTGAGACATGTTTGGGAGTCGAAAAATTCAATTGTGGCGTATTGATTCTCAGCCGTCTGTCATTATTCCCAGGTTGATTGACAGGAGAATATTGGTTACGTTAAGTATTTTCATATGTTATAGGGGCTGACATTTGTTTACCTGCTCCCTATGTCAATGTTGTTAGAGAGATCTGTAGCGTTATGAGATAGCAATATACACTGACTGTGGCTTTTGTGTGATGTTCCAGTGTTTTTCTTGACATTATTTAAGATATATTAAAAACCAGCAGAATCTTGAGGTGTTTAATGCCAATATTATTGTCTTCCTCCAGGGGATCATGTATGTGCATAATCGGTGGCAGCCGTGTGCATGCGCTCATATGGGCACACAACTGCACACACACACATCTAAAAATATATTCTCTGCATGCTTTAACCATCAGTAATGCCAATGACAGTCAAATGGAGCTATTTTGATTGAACTGTGTCGACACTTAAGCATAACACGGCAGAGAGAGGGGAGCACAGTGACCTCATCATGCTGACAGTTGGCTCACCTGGGCCTGTACTGACTCCAGTATTTGAACCACATTAGCACAGACATAGCTCTATTTTTGAATGCATGTCAGCCTGGTTGGAGCGCCAGTTGGTTGAGGTTTTGTACGTTTGATCCAGATATGCTGTCAGTCATATGAATGTACTCAGATACTCTCTGGTAATGATTTTACTGTCTTCTCCATTGTATTAGGCACAGCTTTGCTCCTTTTTTGGAAGCATCTCCTAACATTTCATCTTAATGGGATCAACATCAAACTGAAATATTGCTTTGTTTGCTGGGAAATAAGCCCATAATTGATATTATTGCTCAACTTGGTTATGTAGTTTTTCATAAAATCAAAACACAGTTACACAGTCAATAATTCCTTTGCATACCATGTCATTTGTCATTTTTATGCCACTGCTTGTAATGTACAAATCTTGTATATAGTGGTATTGTTATATGAGGTGGAATATATAGGTGGAAGCTAAGAAGGGGAATTATAACATGCTGGGAAAAAACTTGAAATAATTAAACTTATCATTTCACAGACCAGCAAGCAGAGGGTCTATAAGAAACCTATCACAGGTGGGATCCAGAAGCTCAATAGACAGTCTGTGGGCAATGGGAGTGTCTGTGGGTGTGTTTTTTTATTTTGTATCATTCAAATTGTCTGAAACACACGCGTCCATGTGAGTGATATTACTAAGAGAATAGTTTAAGCATCAAATACTGATGAATTTATCAGCTTGAGGGTCGGAACAGACCCTACATAAGACGGATTTTTGTGTTTGAATTGCATTTCAGCTTTTTAAATCATGCCAGCAAAGCAGATATCACTGTCATGTGAACACTAATTATTTGCATTCTGGAGGCTATACTGATGATTAGTCACATGTTAACATTGGCTGATAATTTCCCCTTCAGGCTAATTATCTGGCTACAAAAATAGCAGGTTTCTGAGATTACTTTTCTAGCTGCAACTTGTAGTAGAGGTTGAAAAATAAAAAGGTGTGCACAAATTAACCTTATCAGTTGAATACAGGACTTTTGTACACAGAAAACACTCCACAAGACCGGCATGACGACTCAAAATGTAGTTACCATTAGATTGACGCTGTAAAGCTTCTTTTTTTTTCTTAAACTGTTGCCACTGGAATTGTATCACACAAGTATCACTGGTCTGCTTGTTTGTGTCTCTGTGTTTATTTGGAGATTTTGAGTCTACCTTGGACAAGTAACATCACACCATTCATTGTGCTTACTCTCTATTGGCTATTTCAGAGTTCTTCTGTGTTGGTCCAACCCAAAAGCAAATGTTTAGATTTTACTTGCCCATCCCTTATGCTAAACTGACAAAAGCACTGTCCACATAGATCCCCAGTCCTGGGTCAACATTAGCTCTTAGCTGGACTGAGCAGTGGTAGGGTCAGTGGATCAATAGCAAGACCAGCTCCTCACTTGTGTACATGACCGTCATGTTTACTGTCTAAAACATGAATTTCTCCAGAAGATATTGATAGTTTATGTCAATCATTTGTTTAAAAATTATTTTTAATATAGCTTTGTATATATCTGCCCTAAAATGACACTAGTTTTCTGGCAAATTTAAAAATGTACCTTGGAGCATTGTCTCCCAAAGATGAACCGAACACCTTATCTCTGCACAGCAGCTCATCCTTAGCCTGAAGCCACACTGGTTGGGTTTAGTACCAACCTGTCTTCATCTACTGTTTGACGGACATCACCAGGTGTTTAAGTTGCTCAGGGGTGGGGAGGTATCTTTAGTATGGCCTGTTCCGTTGTTGTATTCTAGCTGAAAACATTGCTTTGTAAGCACATGATAACATGCCTTAGGCTGGAACAATCAGACTGTGGTGATTTCCCCTTTGTTGTATTTTCTGAAAAGCTAACTGATACATAGCACTATCAATTCTTCCTGGATATCTTTAATTAGACGCAGTGTGTGTGTGTGTGTTCACTGGCCAACATTTTGTCTCCATCAGCTTCATAAAGTAATTCATGTACAAAAGTGTAAGCAATTAGTATCTTATCTTTGTGCCAAAGGAAATTGTTAATTTGCTTTGTCTGATGATAATTTATGAGTAAAAGACTTTTAAGGGGAGGTCTTATTTGTTTGATATGGCAGTACACTTCAATCAGTCAAGCCTGTTATGAATCTATTATCAGACACTGTGTCCAATATTTTGACAGCTCTTGTATTGAACTGTTCATAGTGAATACGCCCTTTTTATTCATGTGGTGTTGTTAATCCAGGACATACAAAATGCATAAATTTCAGCACACCAGAGAATTTGACCCAGCTACAATATTTCCCAAACCTGAATGTCGCAGATGCACAGTTGAAGACCGAAAAATAAATGTAATCTTGACATTACATGTTAAAAACCTTGCTATTGCCTTTCACAGCACTCATTAATTACTGTGGAGTTCACATGTGATGACTGGACATCAGACCTGTTCTGACTCCGGGCACATCAAAGATTAATGCATACCTGTGGGATATAGAGGGTCTGGGAGCTGGTGTGTTGTTACAACTCTGTAAATTCTGGGAAACCTTAAGTGGGGGAAATGTATTTCATGTAATCCCTGGATTAGCATAGCAACCAGCTAATGGCCAGAAATGGACGAACATCTTTCAGTTTTTTGTGTCCATTTAACCTGAGGCAACATGGTGGGTGGACTGGGGAGAGGGAATGAGAGGGAGGACTTAGACCACCAGCTGCTACATCAAGGCTTTAGAAGAGGAGGTGGGCAACAACTTCCAGCTGGGGCTCGTCCTTACACAGTGCTGTCATTGGCAACAACAGGACATACAAATGGAAAAATATTTATACACTGAAACATGTTATACAGTTAAAGAATGTACTGCAACTTATACTCTCATTGAGATTTTATTGTGAACACTGAAAGATGTGTAAGATGTTGTTGGCTAACGTAGCAGGAAATAGTGGAAAGTATTGGTTTGTACGAATCCAAAGAAACAAAAAAGAAATCCAACAAACATGACCTAAATTATGAATGTTTATTTCAAATAATTACTTTGGGATCATTTTAACAATAACAACTGTTTTTCATGGCATTATGTGGGTTTTTCCTTCTATCCAAACCAATTTGGATGTGCAAAGTGTTACAAGCTGCTGCCTACAATAAAAATTATTTGGAAACACATCTTCATGAAATTGTATATGTCAACAGTTTATATTTCCATTAGGAGGATTGTTGCTTCCCAAAATGTTAATTAATAAAATATATTGTAATTTGTCATGGTGTCTCATGGCTAGACTAAATGACTACTTTCACTAATTACTCATTGACCTGTTGCTATACACAGCACAGTTTGCCCAACTGTTTTCATGTTGTTTCTTGAATAGACTCAACAGATTTTTATAACACATGACTTAAATGAATTGTGCTGTCACAGTTTCACACACACACACACACACAGACACACACAGACATGATAATTTGACAGAAAGACCTTGTACTGCCTGCAGAGATAACAAACTCATTTGTGCAAAGTTTCTTAATTGATCGAAATTCAGTGCTGTTTGTGTGTGTGCGTGCATGTGTGAAAAGGAGTATTCCTGTAAGTACACTAATTGTGCATTGCATACTAAGTGTTAAGAAACCTACATGCAAATTTGTGGTCAAACTCTGCTGTGATCTGGCACTGTATGGTCCAGAAAATTCAAATAAGCAGCCTCTCAATTTCTCTCACTTGAGTCGTCAAAAGCGCTCGAAGGGTTTTCATCACCAATCACCACACTGATCTCTTTGCATTCACACAAAACCAACAGAAAAAAAGAAAATGACAGTTGGATCATAGCTGTCCACAAACGATGCCTCAAGGCTTGAAGTGTGAGTCCAACCAAGCGTAAAATGTCAGATGGGAAGCTTCCAGGGAACGCTAGTTGGCAGGACAAAGTGGAAACCCAGCTTCATGTGAAGGGAAAGGGAGAGGACGTTTGGTTTGTACTTTGCAGTTTGCGGATGGCTCCGCGTTCCTCTCAAATGTCATCCAAGACAGTCTTGCAATACTCCGACCAGAAACAGAAGTTGTAGCCTATATTTATATATAACCGGGTGATTATTTATGTACCTGCCATGAATTTTTAGTCAAGCTTGCCGTGTACCAAAACCTCCCACATCTCCCCCAAAACCAGATGGAACAAGGCAGAGTAACCACAAAAAGCAGTAGACTTTTGAGATTCTCCCTTTCTTGAGTTATATATTCACCATATGTTGTGCAAAATTACACTTGTGAATCTAAAGGCTGAGGTTTGTTTGTGAGAATCTCTATGAGAATAAACACTGCAATCCAACTTTAAGTCCTCAATCAATCTTTTTAGCTTGTAGGCTGGATTTGCATGATTAAAAACAATCAAAATTGTGATTTTGACAGATGATTGCTTATGGTATCCGGCACCAGCTGCTTTTCACAGCTAATGCTAATGCATTATCCACAACTGCAAGAGCAGCAACAAGCAGTGGCTTCAGAATCCATTAATAGTATATTCCTATTGAAAAAGAAATCTCAAGCACCATAATGTTACTCCATCAGCTTATCCTGTTTCAGCAAAGCAACGATGTGCACTGAAATAACACCATCACTGACTGAGAGAGCCTAATCCAGTGATTGGTTTTACCTTATCACACAACTTAAGGAGTGTACACTTCTAAGCTGACGGATTGAACCTCTGTTCGATACAGGTTTGCAAAACTGAATCTGTTGAGCCTCCAAGATTTGATATGGGTATTTAAAGCTCTGCGCGGCATTAACCGCGGAGCACAACAAATAGCCTGCCTTTTAACAGGGCTAGGGAATCCCGGGGCCAGTTGGGATGCAAATTGAAATGATCCAAGAGTGGATTGAGAAGGTGAGGGTGGGCTTGGATGGGGCTTCGAAGGGTGGATGTGGGAGTGGTGAGGAAAGAGTGTTGTGGGAATGGGATGGGTTGGTATGAGGCTTGTGGTGAGGTTCTGAGGAGTTAGCTGTGATTAGCCTCAAAGACTAACTTGTGACTTGAGTGACAACTAGTAACAAATAGCAGGGGAGAATGCACTGTCACTGTGCTCATTTCCACCTCTTCTTCTCCCCCATGCAAAGGGTGACAGTCATATTGTCAACAAACATTGGATCGCTGCTCAGCCCTCTCTGTTGATGTGTGTGTTTGCGCTGGTGTGTTGTGCTATGAGTATGAATGTCTAACAGTTCTAGAGGGGCAACAGGAGAGGCAAATTATTAGATTAGATTCAACTTTATTGTCATTGTGCAGAGTACCAGTACAGAGACAACAAAATGCAGTTTGCGTCCAACCAGAAGTGAAAAAAAAAGCCAAAAGTGCAACATGATATACAAAGTATTGACTGGTGGGGCATAGACAGGACAAGAAATATAGTGCAGCGTAGACAGTAGTATACAATTGGTTTACAGAAGGTGCTTTCAATATGTTATATAATTATATGCTTAATGTTCTAGTTATATTCATTATATGATGATTCATGGTTTATCTTTAATTGCATTATAATTATGTAAAATCAACAACATCCATGCTGTAAGATTTTACCCGAGGCATTTGTCATGCGACAAGACTGCATAGAGACATTTTTCAGCATTATCACTCAACGTAAAAGCAGAGTTATTCCTCCGCAGACTGTCCGAATTAAAAGCACATTGGGAAATGTTTGGAGAGAGTTTAAATGATATGTGACAATCAAAACCATCCCTTGGCCAGAAACAATGGCAGTCTTAGGGCAGTGGATGCACGGGATACATCGTACTTGCTTACTTTCTAAGGTATACAATCTGCGGACCAGAACATCTGACACCACTAGAACAAATGGGATTAATTTTAAATTGCCATCATGTTGGCACCTACACGACAATATCACTCCTGCCAAAACTCACTCGCTGTCTTCAATGTAAACTTTCAGGCAGCCATTTTAATTGTTGATGCTATCATGCAAGTGTAAGGATGTGCCAGTAATGTCATCATTTGTGCAGACTCTCCTACTTACCTGTCCTACACACACACACACACACACACACACACACACACACACACACACACACACACACACACACACACACACACACACACACACACACACACACACACACACACACACACACACACACACACACACACACACACAGGGCTCATTAGTTTTCAACTGTTAAGCAGCCAGTGACTAATGATAGAAGAATGTAACCTGCATACTTTTCATCATTGTAATTAAAAGAGGATAAATTCACACTGTGAACATGAAAAAAGAAGACTTCCCCCATTGACCCTGTTAATCAAGACTGGAATCATCATCCTGGGAATTAATTGCCTTCTGCTGTTTTCTTCCAGCAATAATTTGGTTTGCATTGGCTACGCTGTGCCACTGTAGTAAGCCAAGCCCTGTTGGCCCATTAAAGCTAAGGCACTCTGTTTTGGTGGGTGTGGGGGTAGATGGAAGGGGTTAGAGGGGTGGGCGGGGGGGTGTGATGGCAACGCACACAGGGTGACTCATGATTGGGAGTCCATGGAAGTCAATGTAGGACTATAAAGAAAGCAGCTTCCCTCTCTAGGGTGTGGTGAGGTTTAAGGGCTTTCACATACAACTTTAAAGAGCCCAAGTTTTAAATCCTAGGATATACTGTTAAATCACATGGGAGGCTTATTGTTTTCAAGGCTTCACATATAAGCGCTGTTAACCCTCAAAATGCCATTGAAACCGGTCCGATGTATGCTCATTATAGAGTATGAGCAATTGTCAGCAGGGCAGGTGTGAGTGAAATGCGTCAGTGTTGGACTGTACAGTTCATGTCGCTCGACTATGTTTACAGTTATTATCCAATATCATATGTCGTTCTGTTGAATAAGTAAGACTCTTGCCCCTCCCAGGTCTCCCCCTCCCATCTGAGCGTGTCCATATTTGATTGAGCATGCGTTTGTGTGACCACCAGCTCGTTGAAACTACCCTGACATCACTGAGTGCTTTTTGCTGCATGTGCAAAACCATCCAGTGGGCCAAGATTGAATCCTTTTCATTAATCTATCATCAGTCGCGATTGTGGCTGTCTGCAAGGCAACGCTGTCTTTCACTCATGCTGGGGATGAGATGAGAAGAAATAAACAAGGACTAACATGCGTGGTTGCGAAGACATTCTGATTTTGTGGGAAAAAAGGTTTATTTCAGTATTTTCAGCCAAATGTATTTGAAAAAAGAAGACTGCTATGTAACAAGCTTGCATGAAGATATATTTGAGAGATTGAAGGTAGATCTTACTCTTTATTAGGATACGATTTGACATCCAGACAAAGTTAACTGTTGCAGATGAATTCAATTTCCGTTCATTCTTTGTTCTCTTTGTTTTGTTGAAAGAAAATGTTCTCTATTTGCATGAAATTTCAAAAGCTGTTACAGTTCTTGGTGGTCTGAGAAGTGCAGAAATCTTAATTCATTGCAGAAAAAATACAAATCTGCAGACTTAATCCGCTGTTTTTACTTAATTGTGTTGAATTGAACATAAACCTTATTTTCCACAATCAGACCTTTATTTTTCTTGCTTGTTTTCATTTAACCGCCCACAGTTCATCCTCCCCAGTGTGGTGTGCCTCCTAAGACAGTGTCAAGAAGTAAGATATGATTGTATCATCAGATATCGATCCTAGCCCCAACCTGCTCCATTGCCTGATATTGATTCTGCAAACTGGTGCAGGAGGCCTGAAATTGGTCCTTGCAGTGAATTTCACCAAGGCAGTTTTCTTTTATTTGTCAAGAAAACATTCATGCACCCCTCAGCCGTGTCAGTAGTGCCTGTCTATCTGATTATCTGTCTGCTCTTTTGTGTTATGTTTGTCTCTCTCAAGTCTCTGAAATGGTTGTCATAGGTTTCCGCAAAATATTTATGTGTAACTTGCTCTGATGCTTTTTATTTGCCAAGTACACACTGTTTGTGATGCTTTTATATAATAGTTGCAACCTTGAACTTATTAGGTCAATATAAGACATTTCACTGCAGTAAAAATATTTTCTTTAGATGCATTTATTTTAGTGTGAATAGCAGTGGATTGGGGTTTAACTGTCACACTTTGACCGTATTTAAGGCAGTGAGGAGTAGAGCATCACAGGCTTAGATTACATGTTACTGAGCTGTTTGAGTAACAAATCCACACATTTCTGGCAAATGGTAAGTGAATAAATGAGTCAGTCGTACACAATTAAATACAATTCCTGCATTCATTCCTAAACAGCAGCACATACATGACAATTCTTTATTTTCTATTCGTAGAGCTGCCTTTTATCTGATGGGGTAAATGCTAAGTGGCAATCTCTGCCAGCGTGTGGGATGGCCTGCATCGCACTACATTTCGTTTTACTGCATGGAAAATATGACTCCATTGTGGAAATCTATCCATCTAAAAGCTGAACTGCTGCAGCATCAGTCAGTCAGATGATCTGCCTATGCAGCTCTGATTTACAGACTGTAATTAGTTTGAACTAAGATTATGTAGGAAGTTTTAGGCATTGATCCGTCAGATCTGAAGGTTTGGCTGTGAGTCTGATGCTAAAAACGGCTCCACCCCATTTGATCTTGTGCTTGAATAAACATCAAAAAATGCTGATGGAAATATGAGAGACATAAAAGTGCAAATTTACAATTCTCAACACACATTAGCACACACACGACTCTGTCACAGAAATTATTCAACAGGCATTTTGGTGACTATGTCGGTGTGGATATTTATTTGCTGGGAGAATTTGAAGATGCTTGAAACACATCCTGACTACTTTTAATTTCCTAAATATGCTCTGTAATCACAGAAATGTATCATCATAAATTAGGAGCAGCAAATTAGGATCAGCATTCTTTTTTTTTAAATTACTATTCCATTTTTGTCCAATAATAGAGAAAAGCTGTATACCCCAAAACAGACAATTTAACAGAGCTTTGATACCATCCACAACCATAATCCTTTTCCTACAGTAGCACGGTTGTAATGTAGCTTAAGTGCTTACACCACTGCTGATAAAACCTATTATTCCAAGGAACACCAACTAAACAACATGACCCTGCTCAGTCTAATGAAGTCACTGATTTAATATGCCACTGTGCTTTGGTGGCAATAGATTCAAAATCTAATCTGGGCCAAAACTGATTAGGCCTATTAAGTGGTAATGGAGCGAGTGGCACTTAGCATGCTTGGAGGTTAAGCACCTTTATCTAAGGCGTGGCTGCTCTTTTGTTGTCCTGTTGTTAAGCTGATTGCATAGCCACGACCATCTGTCTACTTGTGTGGTCTTGATTTTCGGTCATATTCTCCTAACGTGTTCATTTGTAACTGATCACATGCTTGAATCTTACGGACGCACTTTTGAAAAGGACATTTGATATCTTCCGAGTTTGTCCACAAGAACTGAAAAGTGAGTTTGAGAAAAGATACATTTGTAAGCTGTACAAAACATTTTGACAAATTCTTTTTTATTTTCATCATTTAATTTTATTTTTTATCATCATTTACATTTCGTCATGGACATGTCCTGTGGGTTTTGACACCTGTCCTCTTACACAGTTTGGTATTTGTTGTGAAGAATAATCATTTGTAGAAAAGCTGAACACCTAAACCAAATCACATTAAAGTCTTGTGAAAGTGTGACAAATGCAGGAAGACAGAACATACATCTGAAGCATTAACACATGTCATTTTGAAAGTTATAGATTTTATGAGAGACATGTTTAAAAAAATTTTTTTTTAAATAAAACAATCCTTTTAAATAGTGCATTATCCAATTTAATCAAGAACTGTGTGTACTAAAATCTCCCCAAGGGCAATGACCCTTGCGTAGCACTTATAATAATAGTAGAATAAGCTTTCAGTGTTTTCAGTCTTTTGATGTGTGACTGATCTGCCGACCAACACAACCAGAAAGCATTCCTTACCCATAGAGCTGGCTGTGGATCTTCGCTCTCTGCCAGCTGAGCGCTCACTGCCACGGCACGTTTTCTTCTCACTCCCAGAAGGTCTTGACACTTTTCTGGCATGTATGAAGGATGGATCATGGGGCATAAAAAAGACAATGTCCTGCAGTGTTGAAAATCTATGGCCAGATAGCTCACGCAGACCCATACGTTTAGGAGGGGAAATGGGGCCATTCTTAAGGCTGCAATCAAATACATCTCAATTAGAGCGTTTTTCTCCCAGTAATACCTGCTTTAATTTGATGGGCTCAAGACAGACATGCCAGACTGCAATACAAGAGACTTTTAAAGCATTTGGCATGGTTGTTGTGTTAGCTGTTAGTGAAGTTATTCCTCTTTTGAAGAATTCTCAACATAGGCCAGATTTTTGAAAATGCTAAAGATACGAAATTATGTATAACAAATTTTTTTAGCACAAGAAAAAAGCAATATTTAATTGCAAGCTAATGGTTACTGAACATTTTAAAGAAAACAAAAGGTCTATTGAAGTAATTAAAATCCTTTTGAAGAAATAAATGTATCAATAGAACAAAACTACTAATCAGAATGCATAAGTGAACCCAAACTGCAATCATATGTAAAGGCAAACAAAGGTTTTTAGTTTTATTACATTTTGTGGCATGGATATGATAGGCTCATCTAACATAGGCAATAGTGTTTTATGTATGTGTGTCTTCTATAGGAATTTGTTTGTAATTGGGAATCCAACAGTAGATCTGCAGAAAAATTGCATGATGGTGGGACAGCTCCCACATCTAA
The DNA here is from genome assembly GCF_008692095.1 of Etheostoma spectabile. Taxonomy (NCBI): domain Eukaryota; kingdom Metazoa; phylum Chordata; class Actinopteri; order Perciformes; family Percidae; genus Etheostoma; species Etheostoma spectabile. The sequence continues at coordinate 8,502,402 of NC_045742.1, forward strand.
AGCAGGTATCAGATGCCATCTACTGGCAGCTCAAGCTGCTTCATCCTTCAACAAGCTGCTGCTACATACTACTATCCACATTCTCAGAGAGGGCAGAATTTAAGACGTGGTGAATTTGAATGTGTTTTAATATAAATTCAAGGCCTACATTTGTTTTCATATTACCACCTAAATTAATTGAGTGCAAAATAAAAAAACAGGACTGTTTTTAGAATAAAACACATCCCTGCATTGTCAAGGCAAATGGAGAGAAAGAGATATTATTGATGATATACAATGCACTAGATTTAAATGTCTTAAAAATTCAATAGAAATGTACAAAATGTAATCATTATAAAAATGTAATCATCATAAAATGAAAAAGCAAAATTACCTAAACAAGAAAAAGTTAATGTGTTCAAAGAGGCCAAAGTCAAACAAAAACTATACTGTTTCAGTTTCCAGTTTAATTCTGCACAGAACACAATCAATTCCCAACACCAGCCGTTTCAGTGTAGTCAAGATTTTGAGGCTGAAAGCACAGACTTGGAGCAGCTGAGCACCATCCCGTCTGTGACTCCACATTGTGACCCCGCGGCCTGTATATCCAGATGGCCACTTTTTCTGTCAGCCTTTCTGTCTCTCTGCCTGTCTCCCTCCCACAGCATCGCCCAGCTGAGCCGATCACTGAGCGGCATGGGAAGTATTTCTCTGACAGCTCACCGAGCCCCGCTGCTAACCAGCACCAAAATATCGAGACCGGCCCTGGTTGCACACAGTTCAGAGTGTGAGGGATTAAATCATGTGCACGCTTGTTTATGGATGTGAGTTTGTACGTGTTTTCATGAATTATAGACAGCTGATACCAATTCCAACATAATCTTAAGCACTTAAACTGCAGACAGGCTGTTGTATTGTGCCAAAATTGTTAAAAAAAATTAATTTTTATTCCAGAAATAATTTCTCTCTGATATTCTTCCGTGGAGGAAAAGTCTTTTAACCATCATGGGACATTAAAATACTGGTCAAAACCCTTCTGAAAACTGATTTAAAAAATCCCGTCAAGCAGATTTGCATCACTTTGAAGCTGACTCACTTGTTAATAGAGGGAGAAACTGTGAGCTATAACACTCCCTTTAGATAAAGAAATAAACTAACTGCTCTATGTAACAAAACGTACAAAGCGAACACAGAGACAGACCGATAACTGCCGCTTCATCTAATTTGTTAGACAAATAAGAAAGAAGTGTTTGAGAGAAATTATTCCTATGTCGATGTTGGAAAAATAATTACGATTGTGCACAGGTATATGGAACCATCTGTAGTTTATTTTTAAAGATGCCATTTTACATGACCCTGTTTTGTAAGATGACTCTCACAAGGAGAAGAGATGGCAGTCCTCAGGTGGGCGTCCTCCTTACAGACCACGCCCCCGACATGGAGGATCTCCATCGAGACGCGTTTTTATCGTTTCTGGACTTAAGTGTAGGCCACTTAACTATCTAAGCTTTCGTAGTGATCATTGCATTTATCTGGGATTATTGCAGTGAATTTACTGTTTGGTCTTCTTCCAGGCCTAAAATGTCAAGTCCAAAGTCATGTATGCAGTAGCTTTATTCGGTAAGACCTTCGCAGATCCGTCCAAAGCTGGTAGCAGTTGATCTTTGGATAGAGCATGAAATAAATAAATCCTCTTTAGCAGATCAATATTCATCCTATTTAATGCTGGATGTGAAACTGCTGGATTTGAGGTGGTAATGCTGATGTACAGCTAATCGTTGGAAAATAAGCAGCGGGGCTTTGCGATCCTCTAGCAGATAGTTTAAACAGGAAGCCGGATGAGTAAATGCCGAATGTCTAGGCAGTGAAAAACCTGGTAGTGATTACTTGTAATTTATACCTTCCAATTAATACGCAGTCTGTTCTGGAGTGGGAGGGGATGAAGTGTAAGGACTTGTGTTGATGAGTGTTATTGAAGCTGGAAAATGAACCGGTGACACAATTTCTGCTGCAGTTTCACAGTAATGACATTGTACACTAATGATATTAGTAGACGCCTCTCGTATTAAATAGAGAGAGGGGAAGTATAATTGATATAACGGAGGGATATGAGGTTTCAATATTATTCTACTCCTTGTGTATTTCATTGTATAAAGAGCAAGCGAGAGGACATGACCCCTGGCTCGATTGGATTTTTGCATGGAGGAGGAACCGACTCTTCCATGTGTAAATTCACTCTGTGGTAACGGCACTAAAGCACCTGTGACAGAGTGTGACAGTTGGGAGCCCTGGGGACTCCGGACAAGTGACTGATAAGTTTGCAGCGCGGAGTTTAAGGCCGGTTCCCATAACATAAAATACATTAAAGCATCAAGAACTTGACCAGCGTGATTTATGGCTGAACTCTCTGTTCCCTGTTTTGAAATGCCCCGCCCACAGAGCCTTTCTGGCCAATGATTTACTTCACTTGTAGCTACTATGAATTGAAAGCCGAAGTCTGCATACTGACTCCGTACAGTCCTCTGTCTAACATTAGCAGGACTGCAGCTTTCTTTGATGGATCGTCCATCAAAGAAAGCTGCACTTTGGGAAAGCAATAGACATCCATTGCCAACATGCTTCTTTTCTTTTTTGATTTTTATTATGAAAAATGTAAACCTCCACTGCTTATGTGTCTTAACTTCACAGCCTTTACAGGGATAAGCAGGATTTAAACGTTTTCCAGTTTAATAACAAATAGCCAGAATGAAGAATGTGGATGAATTAATATGGATTTTCTTTCAGATATTATTATTTTGTTTTTCTCATGCAAAAAAAAAAAATGTTTTCCCATGAAGCACCAACACTCCCAGTATCATGATTCCCAAAGGCTTAAAATAGAAATTATGGATAAATACAGTTTTTTGTCCTTTTCTACACTTGCTACATGTCCTAAAGTATTTCTCAAAAACAACCTGGCTTTTTTGGGCTTCTTATGTAACGTATACGGGTTAGTCCTGTAGATAACCATAAATCATGGCACTTTTATAAGCAGGACTGTGACACGATGACAAAGAGACCTTAACATATAAATATTAGGACACTAAACTTGTCTTTGACAATCTGGGATTACACTGATGAACTAGCAGGTACAAAATCTATTTTTCTGCAGAAACCCATATGACTGCAATGGACATAAATACACAAGCAATGAATTTTAAGACTTAAAACACCTGTGTTTTTATGGCTGCAACCTCACTGGATAACACAGTAAAATAGAAAATGACTAAGTTATTGCTGGCCGGATACTACTGATAAACAAAATGAGGATTGAAAGTATTTTAAAGGTCTTTTTGAATGTTTGATGATTTACTTATTTGAATATCTAGACAAAAAGGGAAGGCTGGGAATACAAATTCATAAGAGAAAAAGGACAGGTTACTGAAACTGTGCTGGATCCCAGAGGTCCCAGTGCAAAGTGTGTGTGTGTGTGTGTGTGTGTGGGGGGGGCAGACTGTCTCAGTAAAGCTGCCGAGCCGGGATGTTTACCAAAGATTTCTGGCTCACGAAGCTGAAGGGCTATGAGAGAAAAGAAGAAAGGAAAGAAGAAAGGGGAAGAAGACAAAAAAAAAGAAGATATTTGGCATTTCTGACTTTTCCTCAACAAACACCCCAGGGTCTAAGAGTCTCATTTAAATAAACAAAACCAAGGGGGTTGGATCAATTTGTGGACAATGAGCTTTGCCTCTGGGCCCCGTGCTCTGACAAGCTCCAAAAGTGGCGCCGGACTGTGTCTCGCTGAGTCAGAGGTAGAAATCCCATCCTTCAACAAGTTGTTGTAAAGCAATGTTCACAGGCTTCACTGGTGGCCTCATCCGCCTCTGCAAAACTTTGAAGTTAGTGGAAGTAGACTCTGGCTGCAAAAAAGGCAAATCTCCATGTGCAAAATGGCTGCTTGCCACAAAGGGTGTAGGAGTGGCAGAAAAAGCAGCGCTTGGCTGTTGGGACTGGAGCTTGGACTGAAACCGCCGCCTTGACCAGATGTAGGATTTAGGAAACTGACTCGAGCACCTGCACACTGCACTAGCCAAGTTTCTGTCCTAGACCAATACAAAGGCCATGACCTCTCTTAAGAGATAAATGAGGGGGTTTCATCAGGTTTCCATTAGGACTGCACGATTTATCGCATTTTTATCGAAATCACAATATGGACTAAGATCCAAAACGCGGGGGGGGCGCAATATTTGTTAAAGGCAAAATATTTGTCTAACCATTCTGAAGGAAGTATTGTGGGGCTGCAGAGACATCCTTGGCCTACAAATCCTGTCCTACAGACTAAAGAAAAGCATATTTGTTTGGTACAGATTCTTGCAAAAATCACACTACATGACTGTAGTACATTTTTATTTGTGTTTCAACAAAAATGAGAATGATGATCAAAATAATTGATCATTCCCTCCAATTTTGTGAATCATATCGCAATATCAGTCAAAAGAATTGCAATTGGACATTTTCCCCATATCGTGCAGCCCTAGTTTCCATGTGCTGTATCTTATGACAGCATTAGTAGTCTACAGTAAAGCCAGTGTTCTCATATATGACCAGCAGAGGGAGACCACAGCCCTAAGAAGCCGGCAGTTTTTAAAATGTCAAAGATTGCAAGAGAACATTACTTCTGCTCTTGTTTAGCAGTTATAGCTTTTTACGAGGTTCCTAGCATGCTTATAAGGAATTGTTTCTGTTCCATAAGACACAAAATTCCTCCACAAAATTCTGAAACGCTGCTGTGTTGCCTAATTCTTACTAAAGCATGGGAGTCTAAAAACCAACAAAACAGCAAACAAACACCTTTCTAGTTCTGGTCTTGGTAATGATGCAGAATGCTGTGCCAAGAGATATGTGCTTGCAAGACTGAATCATATTGATAGGAAGGAAGAGTTATTATTCATTCATGTTCAGAATAATCATCTTGTATTGACTTTTGTCATTGGATCTGTATAGTTGTATGGATCTGGCATCCTGCAATATGTTCCAGGTTAAGACGTTTAAGAGTTTAGGTCATGATAAATAAGAAGACCATAAATGGCCACTGGTCAGCTGTGATGTGTCTGCTAGACCACTAGAGACTGAACTGCATCCATAAAAGAAACATCTTTCTTCTTCTTTTATACCAAAAAGAAACCTTAAACCCCAAACCAAGGTTTTTATGATGAAGTATTACATTGTATGTAGCATTATTGTGACACTAGAAATGGTTCTGATCTTTCATTAACTCAGCACGCTTTATTATACAGGAATATATTTTTGGACTGCAAGGATAATAACTAATGAATCAGGAGACCACGATCAACTTGGTTGGTTGTTAATATTGAGGTATACAGCAATGCTACCACATATCTGTGGTTAATAGATGCTCTAAAATTCAAATTCTATCAGCAAAAATTGTCAGCACAGTGCTGCTAATCCCCCTACTGTAGTTGACACTGAGGGAGGAAGTAGTGTCCGTGCTCAACTGCTACAAGTTTTAGATTTTTAGACTGATGGTGCTAACAGCTTATAATAAATATCTTTAAATACTGGATCTGTAAAGTAATGTGAAGTAGATGCATTAGATGTTTCCCCCTAAACATTCTAAATCTGTCCTATGACAGGTAAACTGGGAAATTGTTGTCACATGGTACAGTGTCAGTGCATTTTAATTTAACACACTTTACCCTCCTGTTGTCCTCGGGTCAAATTTGACAAATGTTTTTTTAAAAATTGCTATGTCAGAAATTTGGGTTTCTTTCAACCAAATTGTCAAAAGAAATGACGTGAATGGTTCCATACAACGCTCTTCACAAGTAAACTAAATCATCAGTTTACTACTTTTATTGAATTTGGGTGAATCATTTTATAGCATTTAAAGAAAGCAATTAAGATTAAAGAACGTTGATAAAACCTTCAAAAATGATTGGAAAAGTGACAAAGACACCGGGAAAAGCTTAATAAACATTGGGGAAATAGACAAAAGTCTCAAAAAAAGACAATCAAAAAGTTTTTTTTTTAAAGTTTTAATTTTGACCAGGAAAAAAACCAAAGTTGCAGGGTGGACGGGAAGACAACACAAGGGTTAAACCTGGACACACACACACACACACACACACGTTTACTGTGGATTCAGTCCTTTGTTCCAATTATGAATGCCTAAACATGTTTTTTCAGCAGTGATGAAGTTCAGAGCTGGCCCCTCTGCATCTTATCTAGCCTTCATTGTTGAGCCAGGGGTCACGTGAGGTCGCTGACAGTCTGTTTGACACACTACTCTACAACTCAGCCTCCGACTCTTATCGAGACACTGCCGACATCTTTACAATGTACGACTGTCTATAAAAGGTTAGCGACCCCAAATCAAACTAGCCCGACACAATAAAAAAAATTATGACATCACCGCCGAGGCGGGACAGAAGAGCGAGATACCGCCATGGCCGCTGTCCATCTTCCATCAGGTACGCAATACAAAGAGCGGTCCTCGCTTATCAAGGAAATGAATTGATGACAAGCCTTGGCTTCAGTTGGATTTGGCTGCAGGAATACATTGCCAGAAATAACAGATTCAGCAGGAATGACAAACAGAATGTTTTTTTTCCCGGCAGTGCGACTCTCAGAGGAAGCACAAAGAGAGAACATGTTTTCTGAAACACAGCTAACAAGATTAGCAGTGTTCATGATTTTATTGGCCCATCCCTAAAGAATAATAAGATATGTGACAGACAATGTAACGCTGTTGTACAAAAGAGTAGACAAAACAGGTACATATTAGAACACCATTATGCAATAGGTTTTTGAATTGGTAATGAAAAAATCTAAATCAGTTGATGTTTATTTTATTTATTTATTTATTTTACTTTTCCGGAAAAGTTTTTACCATGAGTATTCCCCAATGCGCTCTCTCCACAAACCACCATTTTAAAATCCTGCAACTCTGCAATTACTGCAACGTTGTTGTACAGTATCATGGTCACACTGTGTCATTTGATGAAAAGAAAAACGTTAAAATATATGTTGCATTTTATTCTCTATTTTGCATCTTAACTATGTTCTTGAGGAAAGATTTGAGAAGGTGTGGCAGTAAAATCTTTAGAGTCAAAGGACAATTTACAACTGTTGGTCAGGGAGCGGACAGGTCATGCTGCAATAATATTCAATAAAAAATCATTCTGGACAATGGACACATTTAAAGTTCTTTGATTTCCCTTAACCAAATTGGTAATTTCCAATATTTGTTCATGTTTCATCTAAACATAAACGTTAAATGTATTTCCTTCTTATATTTCCTATCCTTTAAAAAAAAACAAAAAAACATCTTTATTGGTTTTTCACATTGGAACATTTTTGCAGGGGAGGTACGACATGTTCTTCAGATTGCATAAATGACAGAATTGAGACTCTTAATTTCTCTGATCCCATGGCTTCCTGAAATGGCCGGCTTAAACATTGTTCTGCTGTTCTCTCTCTTCCCACAGGAGACTTTCCATCCCATCCCAGACACCGAACGAGCTAGTTTAAGCCTCACTAAGACACTCTTAGCTCCACCGCCTTAGTTTATGTAAGCCAATTCATGCTGAATAAGACCATGTTAATCTGGGGTTTACAACGGGACTAAGTAACTTGATTTCTCTCCTCTGTTAACCTGAAAATGCTGCGATGGCCAACTGGACTCATGGCAGGAGGGTTTTTGTTGTTACTGTTCCCAAGACAATGTGTTCGTGTTTTCATCTCAAGTTCTCCTGTTGCTTTGTGTTCCCCAAAAGGAAGGATAAGGCACATATACACAGCTCCAGTTCATATCCCTACGCTCAGTAAATACAAATAAATAAAATCACATAGAGCCTATAATATCATGAGCACCAAGTGATTTAAATATATTCCTAGCTAGCAGTTTAATGCTGTTATCTTAACTTGGAAATATAACATGATGCCAGGCTAAAGTCTACATGAGAAAACACACCAATGACTTTATTATTTCCCTAAGAGGATGAGTTTTCCTATGCAGGATTATTTCTGCACTGTACGGGCCATTGAAAACCTTTTATAATTGTAGCGAGAACGTAAGAAACCACTTTTGTACTGCAATTTTCAATAAAAGCTTTCATAAACGTTTTAAAATGTAGAGGCAGATACACAAAAGAACATTGTGTTACTATACTACGGAAGAGGATTAGGGCCACATGTGAAAAAATGAATTTGCGTTACAAGTTTAAGTCTGAGAATAAAGTCAAAATTCTGAGGTTAAAGTCACATGTGGCTTATTCTCTTCCGTACCATGCAGAATTATGGACACATTAATAAAATTGAAAGAAATAACAGTTTAAAGTCTATAATGGAACTGAGCTGTGTAAGAAAACAAGACTAGTTTTTGTTGTCCTTATTGGTTTGAGTTAATGGATCTTGACTGCCAAACTCTGCCAACATTTGACTCCAATTTGCAATAATAATGCACATGTATTAGGCATTCTTTAAAGTTTGCAGATAAAAGATTTAAAAAAAAAATGAATGACTGAAAGAAGAGCCATGGAAACAGCTAGAATATAAAGTAGATTTTAAAATCCAGTTTAAGCCTCTGTTTTGCCTGTAATGCGAGTTTTATGATCTCTCCAACCATAAGACATTTTTTGCAAATAAACCTGGTGTGTGTTATACTTTGGCAGCCTTGAGGAAGAGGTTGAGGTTGATGAAAACCTGTCATCAGGAATCAGAATTCAGATTCAGATTCATTCAATCAGATTCAGGCCTTATAGTGTTTGTTGTTGTGGGACACTGGACTTATCAGTAACTGTCTCCACACTGTGATGTATGACAGGTTCTTCTCTAAGAGCTAAATACCCAAAACAAACATAATCAATTGACTCTGTGTGAATAATTATTGAAATAGAATGTAAATAAAACTTGGTTTGCTTGTCTCATAATACACCTAGTTCATAAAAGCTTGATTTGCTGGTTGAATTACCCCGTTTTCACTTGGTCTTTAATGCAAAAAATCCTTTGGTGTTGACAAATGGATGTGTTTTAATGTCACAGGGTTAAAGTGGGACTTACAAGGGTTCAATATATGTTATTCTACTAGGGAGTTTTTGCCAACCCAAGCAACAAAATGGAGCTGTTATAAAAAAATATAACTGTCTGTTCGGGTTGGCCAAAACTCCTCAGGAAAATAATATATATTGAGTCCTTGTAAGTCACACTCTAACCCCATGCCATTAAAGGTTCTTGCATGGTTTAAGCGCAATTTCATTTTTGTCTCAAATCATAAGCATTTCTCCTTGACCTGTTATCTGCGTCCCCCCTGAATACACTGTGAAAAAGCCAAATGTCAAACAAACACTAGAGGCACAGGCTGTGCACCAAAATACAACAAACCACAGACAATCATCAGACAGGATGACTGAAGGAGGGAGTGAGGGTTGGTGACAGTTAGTCAGTTAGACAGTTACCGAAACATGGGGGGAGGGGGCAACGTGCTCTGTTTTGTTTAAATTGTACTTGGAACGTCAACAGAAGTGACTATGCAGGATCTCATAGTGCACCTTTAACGTTGTCCAGTAGAAAATCATTCTTTCAACAGACAAAGAGTCTGAAAGCCACTTTATGTGACAAACTGCTTCATTGACCTTGAGCCTCGGAAGTGTAGCAACTAAAAAGCCACCATCATAAATAAATACAAGAATGTTGCACATACTCAGCCCCCTATCAATCCATACATCTGTTGGTAAAGATAATCTGTAGATATGACTAACTCCAACACAATTGCATGCCAGTTTTCCAGAAACTGAATTCAGGACTTCAAAGATACGCTGTTTGTTCTCACTGAGTCTGTTTCATACAGAAGATCCATCCGTATTGTGACAGTTTTCAAAACACTTCTGCTTGCTTGTCAAGGTTTCCAGACAAAACACAGAGAATCATTTCAGATGTCATTTTTACAGCTCTTTACATATGCACACAAAACTAATCCACAGAAAGTGTCCAACATTACTCAAAGGTACCTTCAGAAATGTAGTTATCAGAGGCCCAATGTGGAGTACAGTCAAAGAACACCCTGCCTTCTGCTCCTTATCTCTGCACTCTTCAGTGTTGTGTGAGTGTCCGTTGGAGGGAGATGGGGAGGGAGATGAGTTGAGATGCAGAGGTTGTGTTGGGCACTGGAGCCTCTCATGACTGGACATTGTCAAGTGGGGTCACCCATAGGGCCGACCTGCGGGCTCACCAGGAATGCAGTCGTCTTATCAGTTGTATAAGGAGCTCTAGACCCTCTGAAAGCAAAGCAAATGTCTCCGTAAGAAGACACGGATAGGTCCTACGGGATATTTTTCTTCTTCGCTCTGGTTGGCAGATTTAAAGCTGCAGTGCAGATAACCACTGACTCCGACTGTCATGGAGGCTGTGATTTAAGACATGTTTCCCTTTTTTATCCCTTCACCTCCCTTTCCACTAATGTTTTGATATATTTATGTAACATGCGGATAATGGTGATTGTTCATCTCCCAAGACAGTAGCAACAGAAGCGTGAAGCCCCATTCTGCTATTCTTTTTACCATATGAAACTGAGCTACATTCACATTTGTAAATGAGTTTAACAGAAAAAAGTCTTTGTTTCTTAACTGATATAAAGGTTTTAACCGATGTAGTTTATTGTACTTTTATGTCAGCAGTTTTTCAAATTGCAGACATTTTTTCATAAAAAGACATGCATTAACATATAATCTGCTGCATTCCTTCTTCCCCAACTCAAACCTTTAACTGCACAACTAATCTGAACACTAAATCTAAACAACCTAACCTCAATAATGCAAATAAGATCAACAATTGAAGCCATTGAAATGAACATTATCTGACTAATATCTAAAGCTGATCATTAACATGAAGAATTTAGGTTTTGTTCTGGCTGTTTTGTTGATTGGGTAAGCCATCTGATGATGTCATCTTGGGCTCTAGGCGGCTGTGACGGATTCATTGAATAATTGAGAATCCAATCTGCAGATTAATCAGTAATGTTTATAATAGTTAGTTGCAGACTGACTGTTTTTAGCATATTACAGAAACAATATAAGGGACTACTCTCTCTGAATTGGACTATTTCTCATCCCATAATACCTTGCCCTGTTTCCTCCTTGGCAAGCCTAGCCAATCAAGTACCTTAAAGGAGTGAGTGATCGGAGGTAGGATGAACCAATTACCGTGGTGACGACTGAAACCTCCCCTACAAACAGCCAAGTCACTAAGTCGCTGACTTGTTGCTCAGCGGGGAGCAAGCACTGGTGGATTAACACTACAGCAAACAGGCACAAGGGCCAAGACGGCTGGGGGCTCCGACCCCATGGGGGGCGGGCAACACCTCCATGTGAACCTCATAAAAAACAGGCCATTGGGAGGTAAAGGAAGCCCCCCCTATACTGAGCTGACCAGCATTACAAAGACTCGTGCAGTGACGCTATTGGGTGGTCATTACCGCATCTCCATGGCGATAAGGGTTGACGTGAAACTGTCAGAGAACCAGGGGAGGTGTGGCTTTGATTGTGTAGCAACAAAAAGAGGTCATCCCTTCCGGATGCCTACCTAGCATGTTCTAATTGGATTGGAAGTCATGCTGTGACGGAGCGGATATAGTATGAATGGTGTACTAATGCAATGCAAAAGAGAAACAAGTGGGCCTTAGTATCCCAGGATAGGATATTTTTCAGATGGCAATTGTTAAGCAACTATTCCCTAAGTCTTGGACTTAAGTACTTTTTTTTTTAAAGTACTTTACTTTAGTGATCCCATTGTATGCAATTTAATACTTCTACTTCACCAGATTTTGGAGGCAAATATTGTGCTATTTACTTGACTAAATTTTGTTTTGACTGTTTTTGATTGTTAATGCAAAATTTTAGCAACTTTAATTTATTATAATGTCTTAGTTAGAATTAGCCTTATTTTTGTTAGATGCAATGCGTTAATTAAACAGCAATATTTAAAATATTTTATTCTTAAATGTGCTAATGGTCATAATGAGGGCTTTTATTTTTGGTACTTATTTTGATGCTCATACTTAAATACTTTTACTTATAGCTGTGTACTATATCTATTGGTGGTATTGCTTCTTTTGCTGAAGTTAAAGATCTGATTTCCTCTTCTGCAGCTGCCAGTTTCCAAAGAGAAGAACCTAAATTTAATACTGTTTTATAGCATGAAAGTAAGCAAAAACGTACTATAAAAGCATGTGCAGCAACACAATACTGAATGTTAACAAATATATAAATATCTTTAAGAGCCAAACCTCAATAGTAATAAAGTATTAAATCTATAAAATTCATCATCATATGACATGTACTAAGTAGTATATCAATATTTTCCATGACAAAACCACACTGGAATGATGGTCATGTGATTGAATACAAGTCTGACAGTCGCAGTCGGAGCCATCACTTCAACATTTGGGAGAGTTTGAAGACCTGTTTTGATGAGTAGACCTGATGAAAGGTTTCTCTTCAGCTCTTCTGCCAGGAAGTAACGGCACCAATCACATTCATACCACTGTCAGTGTGTATAAGTGATTATGATTTTCATCTGATTTTTTTGGCGTTGCCACAAGCCAATATCTCCAGTGGAAAAAGTAGTTTTTTATCCTCACTTGAATTAAAATTTGACTCAGTTTTTAACTACAACAGAAACTAAGTCATAAACATAAGGTTATGATATATACAGTATATACGCACACACATACCATACTATGCGACTACATACATTGCACATTACATGCCATGTCACTCTCACACACAGGCAACAAATCACACCAGACAACATACCTATCAGCATCGCTGTAAACAAATTGCCACCTAGCTGACCTCCGGAGACAGAACATCTAAACACATGGAGAGATGTGTATATTACACAGGCAGACACACATTTTACTTAAGACTAATGACCATTACAGTGATAAATTAGAGTGCTTATATCCTTGGTTCATATGTGTGCTTTATATATTCAGATTAACATGTAAATAAATTGACAGTATTAGCGTCTTAAACTTGCATGCAAAACACTCACACTTCTTGGAAGAGTGGGAGAAGAGATTTCCTGGAACATTTTATTAATTAATTTCTCTTGTAAGTACTTTTAATGCTTATTTTTGTCTTGGAATTATTGGGAAAACATCATCAGCTTGTTATATGGGATGCATTTAAAAGGATATAACAACAGCCAACTTTTACTGGTGTTTTATTTTCCGTAGTCAATGTATGTTGTCTAACACGGTATGCTGTAACATCATGATAACGCATTATATCATACTGTATATCAGTGGTCAGCATTCCATACTTTCCTCTGAACCACACTGATGTGGTTAAGTTATAAAAAGACATGGAAAGCAGCCCATTAAAGTAAATCCATATTAATGAGTGTATAAAATGTTTGCATATTAACATAACGTTTCCATACTACGGGTTAATATCCAGGGAAAGGTATAGTATGGTAAGTACCATTTCTTTCAAAATGATTAATAGCACAGAAGTTGAAGGTCTTGGCTGGCAGACTGGACCCTTTTATACTTTTAAGATTGACTCCTGAACTGCGGTTTTTCCAAAGAGCTGTTATTTTCTAAACTCCTCCAAAAGCCTTAATGAAAGTGATATGCCAGGCAATGATGATGTGTACATAAAATTGTGATTTAAATTTAAATGTCTATTATTTAGTCTAAAAGTTGCCCGTAATTCAGAGGTGTGTTGGCACTGTAGGGCCACAGCGTCCTGCTGAGCCAGAAGCCTGAGCGATGAGCTGCAGAAGCGCCAAGGCTCCTCTCCTTGCAGAGGCACAGAGGCAAGCAGGGCCTCATCTGTGACTGAGTGGGTGCTAGAACGCCAAGCGGAGAAGTGCTGGGTCACAGTAAAGGTTAACAAAATCAAGGCAGGGAATTTACGAGCGTCCGTGCTTCACAAGCGATGTCGCCAGCAGCAAGAGAGGAGTGTAAAAGACAAGGCTGTATGAGAGGATTATAGAGTGTGTGCGAGCATGCGTGCGGACGTATGTGTGTTAGTGTGGATTTGGTAGTGGGATCCTCGCCTACTTTGCAAGCAACACATTGTGACAGAATGATGAGGGTCCTTTACTGTGAGTGTGTGTTCACTTTACACACTGTTGGGCCAGTCGTGCTCTGTAAACTGACTAAAAGCAGCTGGACCTGAGACAGCATGTACATTATGAGTCTACAGGCGCCATCATCTGTCAATCTATCATTAATTTTTTGTCATATACAGTTTATCTATGCATACATAAACTAAATGTCCTCCTCATGATAAACATGTCAAGTCTGGAATGATTACAATTACAGCCATGAGCTTAAAAAGGTCAAATGTAATGCCCTGTGTTAAGGAGCTACTTCATACTCAACAACAGCAACACAGACCACAAACTGTACACCTGACGGAAGTCCTATATTTTGTACAAGCAGTGATGGGTTGGACTCTGTACTGATAATTAACGTCCTCCATCCTGATAAACTTTTCCTTTGCTGAAAAGAAGCGAAAAAAACATGTTGCTGCAATCATGGACAGTTTACTTGTTTTGATATGAATTAAATGACTCAGTTATTTAACCGTTCAAATGTGCTTAAGAACATTTAATTAAATGAGTGTATTTGAAATATATGAATTTCAGAGTCCCCAGGTGACCTAAATACTTATGGTAAATGAAAAACATCCCCAATTTAAGTCCAACCAGAGTTTTTCTCTGATCTCTACCAACATTTCCTGTAGTCTCTTTACTGTCAAATCTCAAATTAAGGCATAATTCCAGTTAGCATAATCCCCCAAACTCTAATTTGATTCAACCACTTGATCCTAAAGTAGCAGTTAAGCATTTAGCAATTCCTCTCTTGGAAAAATGTATATGTTAAGTGTTCCAAGTAGAACATTTGAAGGAGTTTATGTTTCTGGAAGGAAGTAGTCATATCAGTTAGTCATAGGTTAGTTTGAAAAATGTTGTTGTCCTTACAGTGGCAAGTTGTAGTACAACAAATACACAGAGATATTTCACAAGAAAACTACATAGAGCAAACAACAATAGTGGTGCAGCACACAACCGTTCGAGCATCCTTGGTCAAGGCAATTCAAATCATGAATAAATAAATATATAATGCACCTTAGCCAATAAGGCTACTGCATCTTATTTATTTGTGCTATTACCTGTTAAATTACCAAGGAGGTAGCTATTAGCTGCCATTGCTGATAGATGCTACCAGAAAATGTGATTTTTAAAACAAAGCATGAAGAGCAATACACATCATTTTCAAGTTTACAAAGCATGTTCTGCCTGACTAGCTGTTGTTCTATTACGCATGAGAACCGTCTTTGTCTTTGTTAAATAACAGATAGGTGGCTTTAATATACCTTGCATATGTCAACCTTCAACTTAACTTTGAGTCACCAAAATTGTTCTGGTTTTTAGGTGACATTGTTGAAATTAATTAGTTGCGGTTACATTCAATCTTCCTCTTAATTAACATTGCGTTTGATGGATTTGGTCATATGAAACAGTTTCAGACTGTTATTATTCAACTAAAACACTATCTACATTTGAAGATAATGACATGAAATAATGTGAGAAACACTTACACACACAAACACACACACACACACACACACACACACTGTACAGATTAGATACCTTGCCTATTTTTCACAGCTGTCTATAAGTGGAGTAGGGGCCCCAGATTTTGGGAGACAACTAAGCGATAGGACACGTCATCACGGTGGTTTGGGGAAGGTTCTCAGCTCTCTTCCCCACTGATAGCTTCAGTTGGTCTGGAAAAGGTTATGCTTTTTGATAGTCTGGCAGAATCATGGATATGTCTTCTCGGACCAGTTGGAACCCATACAGTGTATCAGGTTCTATCAGCATGTGGTTTCAATTTGAACCCTCACAAAACTGCTTTTGTTTCACTTGATCAGTGTCAAACAGTTCTAATGCTATTATTCTATGCATTATCAAAGTAACAACATATGATATAAGTGGTTGACTATCAACCAAGCGTGCGGCTGTGGGTTGACTGTGCATGGTTAATGCTGCATCATGTTCTGGCTCCCTGACTGGTTCCTTGCAGGCATGTTTATGTCCTCACCACATGTGAGGACATTCATCATTTTCACATATAATAACACAGAGCATTGAATTTCCCTTTCTCATTTTACAAAGCAACCCCTGAGCTTAGTGCACAGTAGGCATCAGTCTGCCCGTCCATCTCACCAACTGCGGTGCTAGTGGCTGGTCTAATTCAAGCAATACTTTGAGTTTCCAAAAAGCTGTGGGGGAGAGTCTGTGGCTGATGGCTCCACCCTGAGCTGAGCACCATCCATCTCTCCCCTCTCCCGTCGCCCGCCGCCCCTCTGACGAGCGCCGCCCCACTTGAGATCCATTCGGGGAACATATTTGCCAGATGACAGCACGCTCTGTGTACCATCCATTATGGCTACGGCTGATACATTGTCATCGGGAGCCTCTCACACTGGCATAAATCCATGGTCAACAGTAAGTCTGGGTCAAGTGATTTATACACAGGGGCACATCCGTACATACTGCACACTCGCCCCTCTATTCTACAGACATATACATAAAGGCATGTTCAAATGAAGATCTGCCATGCAACTGCCCAAGGCAAACTATGGAAACCTGTTACTGTACTCACAAGGGCTGTAATGGGAGTCTTGTTTAAAGTACAGAGAAATCTGCTCAAAGTCTGGCGGAGGTCACTTTTTGAGGAAATGCAGAGCCTGAGGGAGTGAGTGCGAGCAGTTTTCCACCTCCCTACTCCTCTTTACAAAGGACGAGGAGAAGGTGGTACAGTGTGAATAGCACCGTCACATTTAACACATTTAACACATGCAGCGTGGAAGCAGAGCACAGACAGGGAAGATGGAGTGCTAAGCACGTTGACTGTACTTGACCACAATGTCTGGATGAGAAATGAGAAGATTCAGTGTGTATCCCGAAGGCTCACTTTTAACATGTCTGTAGAGCCCTGGTAATACTTGTGCATTACAATATTCCAGAGAGAGACATCTCACTTGAGTCAATTGGTTTGTTCTCAAGGCCACCACAGTGTTAGATGCGCACACAACCCCTGTAACACAACACCATCACAGAATTGATACAACATTCAGTCAATAAAAGGGTGTATTTCTGTCATAATTCACAAATGAATCGCATCAACTAAAATAACGGCACGGCATGTATGCGCTGTAGCCTTAGTGTGGGTTTAAGGGGTTTCTAAAATAGCAAAATAACGTCATTTCCATCATACCAAACAGACAAGTGGTATGCCAGGAGTATTGGCACTCTGTCAAAGTCACATCACAGCAGGGAGATGAACTGATCCTTCTGATATTGTCTACTGTCTGGTCTTTAAAAAATACAACCGACAGTTGCTTGTCTTAGCCATCGTTGTCAGAGCCCCCGTTGTACATCATCAGACATCAACAATATTGACTTCTGTTGAAGAGCTTAGCTGTCAAGCTTTTATTTTGTTAAGGGATCAAGGTCCTTCATGTTCTTACCTAAATATAACTTTACTCCGTTGCACGTTTGAAATTGCTGGTGCAGGTGGTATTTCATTTATGAGAGCGCTCGAGACCCAGAATGCCTCGGCTTGACCGCTGGGCTTTGGAGGGATTATCTGATGAATTCGTGTTTTACAGCAGCTGTTAGTGAGAAGTCACCAGGGGTCTAAAAGTGGATGCGAAAGCACTCCACCAATTGTGCCATGCGGTCACTTTCATTTTTCATTTGTCTGAAATCTTGCCATTAGCCCATTTATTTTAAAACTTTGTATTGCTTGGTTGGTATAACTATACTTGTTGAAGGTTTTGATGATAAATGGATAAAGACTCCTACGCTGCATGATAGGGTGCCATATCAGACTACACCCAAAATTAAATGTCCTTAACCCTGTCTCCGAGAGCATCAAGTTAATCTTGTGCATGTCTGCATTGATAAAGATCTCCTGCAAGACAACTATGCAGCACCTCTATGGTCATTGGAGATTTTGATTTATGAGGCAGGAGGGGCCAGTATTGACAACCTGCTAATGCCGACTTGGATGCTTGGATTGCCATTGCCATTCATAAGAGGCCAGCAGACCAAGACTAAATGAGACCGGGCTGAAAATGTCACCTGCGTGCACAACCTTTTGCACCCTAGAGTCCTTCTCAGAACTGTAAACTCTATCTTCCATGCCTCTGACCACTTCCATTGATGGCTCATGGCAGAATCCCACTAGCAATACCAGCCTTCCCCCACTTCACTGTAAATCAAACTGCTATCCAAAGCAGGAGGACTCCGCCTCAGCGCTGGACAGCGTCATGTGGGAAATTCCCAGCGCTGCAGTATACTAGTGGAGATCCAACAAGACCATAAAGGTCGCAGGATACACTTGGCAAACCACGTTTGGATTTTTGTTACATGGTGTGCAAGCAAAGAGGAAGCTGATCACCCCCTTCAGCAAGAAAAGCCTTGTTGACAGAGTTTAAATAATAAAAAGCCAATCGGCTCTGTAAATGAATATTGGGATTAGTAAAGAATAGACCCAAGTATATCAGAAATGATGCTTTCGGTCATGCCATTGCAATTGCTAAACCTGAAAAAGTGTGTTCAGAGCCCTTAATCCAAGTTAAATCAAAGCGATAACTGGTCTATACAACAAGAAATTAAAAGTGTGTATTATATAGAGATTTAAGCGTTACATTCAGGGATTCACATTGTACAATGTATTTGCGAATGCAGAGATACTGAAACTGCCTCTTTCAAAGGAATCAAAACTTCTGAAGAAAGTCTGAAAACCCTATCTACTGCATCTCTTATCTTTTGTGCTTGGAGTCCAAGGCGTCCCTGGTTTTTGGTTTAATGTGAAGTTTATGCTGATGGATACCATTGGCGCTAACTGACATCGAGGCATTTTTATGTCTGGTGTTGCTGGCTTTGCACTCTGCTTTAGCTCACCACAGGCTGATGTATTTCCAGACTGCTGGATCTTTCAAATTATCTGTCACCATTGTCACAGAAAAATGGCAAAAGTGTAACTTTGAAGTTCCTTTTTTTTCACTTGATTTAAAGTGTCCATGGCTATGGAGTACACAGTTTATGTAGAGTGCGTCTTGTGACCCTTGAGCCCGTGATAAGTATTATTTTTACAATAGTGAAGCACAAAATTATTCTTTTTATCTTTCAGGAATTGTCTTACATCCTGTTGAACTTGCAAGACATTATTGTTGTGAGAACAGAATTTCAAGACTTTTAGCTGGAAAGCTCAGATGACATATCAGTATTAGCTCACTGTTTTTTCTGTTGAGATAAATAGTATTACTTCATTACAAGACCTATCTGTTAGAGGTCTGCTCAAGTTGTTATTTAAATCTGTGATATTATGAGATATGATTTTATTGTTTGGGTTGATTACAGACCATTATAAGCTGTGCCAGAGGCCTGTCAATGCTGATGCACTTTATCTGTAT
Organism: Etheostoma spectabile; assembly: GCF_008692095.1. NCBI lineage: Eukaryota > Metazoa > Chordata > Actinopteri > Perciformes > Percidae > Etheostoma > Etheostoma spectabile. Next base: position 8,521,880 of record NC_045742.1, read on the forward strand.
TCCAGAAAAGTCTTCGTAGATGTGTTTTTTAGCCCACAGCAGTGGTGTGTCGGCAGCAGCTGGCCTCTGTACTGTGCCTGGCTTTTTACATGCAAACTGCTATCTCCACCACCTTCACTACACTAATGGGAAACTGCTTGGCTATTTAACACACACACACACACACACACACACACACACACACACACACACACACACACACACACACAAACACACACTTTCCCCCAGGGAAGCGTCTTCTGAGTAATGAGACATAGCTGGGCCTATGTTCAACGTCCCGTCACTTAATGTGACATGAATCTCCCTTGCTATGTGTGATCGATCTATTTATTACCCTGTTTATGTAAAGCCAAGCAAAGTCTCCTGACGCGGGATTTCTTCAGCCTAAAATATCAATGGCCATCACTCACTTTTTATTGCATTTTTCTTGTCCTTTCTGGTCTTGTGGCATTTGTTTTGTGGTGTATTGTGGAAAGGATATAAGATATGGAACAATGCTGAATAAGATCTGCAGGTATACCTGTTTATGTCTATGTATTGAATTCAATAGCCAAAAATAGAAGTCTCATAACTGGAGCAAATGTTCAAATCAGGTCAGCGTAATGTTTTCACACATATTCTACACATCATGTAAGCCATACAACAAGAATGTTTAAGTAAAATGAAGAACGTATTTTAAACAATCTGTTAGACATGTTTCTGTTTGTGACAGTAATTTTGCATAGAGAGAGTGTGAGGCATAAGTCTGCAAATGGGTTTCTGTCTATTGTAACTTTTACAGAGCTTCCTAGCATTGAATAGTTGGTTTATGCTGCTGCACTATTACCAGTAAGTAATAACTTGTACATTAAATAGAATTGGGATTATAAATAGCAGGCCCAGTCTTTGAAGAAAGGTTCTGCGGTCAAAGTCTAACTCTGCCTGTAACATTGTGACATTGTTACCATCTAATATTTCCATTGTCCCCACCTGACATGTCCACATCATCTCAGTGAGAGCAAATGTGAGTTTCAACATTTCAACATGTTATGCCAAAACTGATGGGTGTCCAAGTTTGTGCCATACACTGGAACTAAGTAATGGGTGTTACATTGTAAACAGATTTGTCTGAATGACACTTTTTTCTTATGACCTGGTAAAACTATTATGTAGTGGCTATTTACTAACTTGTTTGTGAAATGAAACATGACAATATTTAAATAATTCTTTGGAAAAGTCAGTTGATTGTTTTGGTCCCCTAAGTAGCAAATTTATGGAAACAGTTTGTGTTGTGTTGTAGTCTAATTTCATTACATGCAGAAAGGAAGCAAATGTTCTGCTTTGTCTTGCCTTTTATTAGAGCGAGTGCAACAGCTGGTCTTTCTACCCTCATCTATAGAGGTGTGCTGCATGCTTGTGTCCAAACCACCCTCCAGATCTGCTGTGTGCAACACTCTTATGAGCGCCAGAGCTTTTTGCTATCATGCAGATGCCAGGCCTTCCTAAGAGGGCTTCTCGGGGCAATCCCAGTTACAAGCTCTGGTGTTAACCCGCTGGAGGACCCTTATCAGCTGCATGTCATGTTCGCATTTTCCTCTCAGTTCCACCAACTCCCTCACCGTCATCTCAACACTCTCCTAAACTCCACCCTTGAAGGCCACTTTTATCTGAAGCACTAAAGTGGCAAACATATTTGTCCAGAGCTTTCCCACAGTCTTAGGAGTTGGAAACTGTACAGAGCTCCTGCTTTGTTGCACAAAACAGGAGTCAGTGTGTCCACATGGAGCCCCAAGTTTTGAGTGTGTCCATGGGGCCCCTCAAAGTTGATGTCCCAGTTTCTGTAGAGGACCATATAGATATGTTTCCATGTTTTAGCACATAAAAGTGCCATAATGTACAGATCTCTAGAAACTTTTCATCAGATATATTTTCAGATGAGATTTGGGTTCTACATTACAGATTGCCATTGGTTTTTAGTCATTTTAAACCATAAAAAGATAAAAAGGAAAACAAACTTGCAGGGACATTAATCTTGTTTGACTTTAATAATCCATCACAGTGAACACTGGTTGAACCTTTATGGCGTTGTTATATGTTTGCAGTTGTTAGCAGTGCTTGTGAAAAGGCTTTTAAACTGAAACATTGCTGATTTTTATACTTCCATTGTTGACATTGAGACACATTTTTTGGCATCTATGCGTACCATTTTATAACAAAAAATGTTTGATTCTTTGTTACAAACAAGAATTGATTCATTTGCAAAGCAGCCTCTTGTGGCTAGAACTGGTAAATCTTCTGATAATGCTTGATGGACACTGACAAAGTGGGCTTTTGACTCCCAGACCCCCACCCACCACAGACACCCCACTGAATCTGCTCGTTACTGGGAACAATGAAAGAGAAGGAGGGGGAACCCAAACAGGTAAAGTTTTTTTGCTTGTGTTGGCATGTCAAGTCAGTTCTTGAAACTTTCCTTTTTGTTGATGGGGGGAGTTGGCTTAGTTCGCCTCCCTTTGCCTTTGACTACTGTCAGGCCTTTTATGTTCTTCCTGTGGATTTTGGGCCACTGTCAGATAGACTGAGAGAGGGTGTGAGGGAAATTTAAATGTGGCTCTCCAAAGGCTGAAAGAGAATATTGAGTGGCTGGTTTTCATTTAGGGGAATATAGAATGTGTGTCCTAATTACTGGAGCTCAACCCATCCTTCTGGAAAACACGTGAGTGTTTATTTTCTATATACATGTTTATTCCATAATTTACTATAATTTGTTTTTCCTCCAAGTTGTTACAATTCAGTTTGATACCCAGGAATTAGTAGCATGTTGTATTGGTTTAATGAAATATATTTACTTGAAAATAAGGAAATATCTAGAGTCAGGTGCTGCAATGGTTCTGTTTTTACCAATCTTTTAATGTTTTAAGTCATTGAAAACTCTTCTGGGGGCTCTAGCTGGCCATTGTAGTGACACCCATCTCTGCCTCATGTTGGCACCTTTTTCCCTCTCTGGGGATTAGGAGCTGTCATTGTGCCCCTCTGCTACACACACAC
>NC_045742.1:8524916-8527271 GCF_008692095.1 Etheostoma spectabile
ACACACACACGCACACACACACACACAGACACACACACTGCAGTAGCTGCTCAAATCTCTAGTTCTTAGGGCACTGTGTATGATAGTGACTGGGCGAGCTTGGGGCTTGATTAGTGCAGTTAGCCCTTCTAAGGCTCTGGCTGTTTACAGTGGATTACAGGGAGGGAGGCAGGGGTTAAGTCTACCCAGGCACCATGCCTCCACCTCCTCCCTCTCTCCTTCCCCCTACAGGAGCCACTGCAGCAGGGCTGGCAGCTCGTCTGGGCTCCCAATCGCAAGGCCAGGCTGACAGGTAGCGGGATTTGGCAGAGCAGTTTGCATGAGAGCCAACAAGAAAAACTGAACATGGCGGATTAGTTTCGGATTATGTTGTCAGAGTTAGCCTTGACGGACAAACTGCAGAGGAATAAATTGCAATCTGTTTAAGGAGCGCGCTGCCACGCAAACAGGAGAGGCATCGGCTTGTCTCAGAGCCTGTCCAAAATGACAGGGAGGGGAGAAAATCATTAATAATTTATAAGCAAAGTCCATGGCCATTACTGACGTCTGCCCACTCTGGCTGGACAACACGTCTGGTTATCTAACCCCTAACGTCAGCGACTGGTTCCTGTTAAATCTTAAAAAACAAAAGTGACAGAGCATCGAGATAAGAGGTTTTACTGGGAACAACTCATAAACCGGCTATTTCTGTGATTTAAAGTCTTACATCCTATTTCTGATAATTCATTGAGTGAGGAGCAGGCAATAAGGTCTGGATGTACTGTACCTGTGGTAATTTCTTTTAATTGTCATATTCATTAGTTCACAGTTGTGACTAATTTTGGCATCTTCCACCTTAGACTGAGGTTTTAGTAAAGCTCTGGAAATTGCTTAAGTAGCTTTTATAAAGCCAGGGAGACTAATAAACAAAACCCAGTAATTAGGTTAGGGACATTTCATTGCAAAGAGCATATAATGTCTTTTTTGCCAATGTAAATCTTGACGTTTTTTGGCAGCTCATAGCTTCTGCCGAGGCCTGGTATATTTGCAGTTTATTATATAGTTTATTTGGTGTGTGCTCAATTTCCCTTTCATTTCACAAGCAGGACACATTTGCCAATTTATTTGTATTTATGTTATGTTTTTGGTGAGCTGTAGAAAAATATATCTACCACCCATAAGTATTTTCATCCCAGAGAGATTAACACTTACTCTCATTTGAAAATACTGCTGTTATTTCAACAATTTCCCCAAAATTACATGCAAACATTAAACCTTAAAGTACACACTTCAAATGTTGCCTTTTTCTAAACAGGATTTGAATATCAGGGCATTTAAAATGAAGAGGGTTCTACCTAATTTAGGTTAATATGAAACGGGTGATTTTTAAAGCCTCATGAGAAGAGTTGAGAAAGAAAACTTCAGAGTTGAGGAAGTGATAGCTTTATAAATGAGAAACTCTCCCTTCATCCAGCAGAAATAATAATTAAAAAGTAGAAATGTCCTGCTGAAAGAGTAAACACACTGCATCAGCTACATTTCATTTCTCTCTGTTTTCATCTCACATCTGAGTCGCTCTTTAATGGAGAATTGAATTAGTTCGATTTGATGCAGCGTTGTCATGCCGAGGACTGACTGGCATGGTAAAATGTATTAATGAGCTTTATTGCATTCAATCCTCTCCCACATCATTAGGAATGCATGTCTGTATGTTAAACATATGAATATGCATCGGCATAGAGCATTTGCTCTCAGAGTTAGCAGCGAGCCAGCGTTGTGCCTTGAATAATAATCTAGCAGAGAAATGAACTGCATTTTCTTTGCCTTCGTCTTGTAATTGAAAGAAAGATAATAAGATCACATTTTGTTCTTTAATTTCATCACAAAACAAAAACATTGTGCTCTGATTGAGGGAACTTAGAATTTGAGATGAGGTGATATTTGCTAATATGATATTAATTTCAGCGTTACATGATTAGATTAATTTAGTTACGCGTGTATTTGTGATCACAGTACTGTATCTTCACACATCAGCAAATACATAGACAGAATTGTGCGGTTTCAATATGTTAATTAAAACCATAAGTTGCTGAGCAAATACATTAGACTGAGATTTATTACTGTATATTCCTGTCTGTTTTCCTGAACAAATCCAGTCCAGTGTTCCCAGTCGCACTGGCAGACTGAGGTCAGCAGTGGTCCCTGGATAAAGGTTAACAAATTACCACGGTGCCTCTCACACACCTGATTGATGTTAGGTGGGGGAGGGTAATGTGTATGGGTTAGGTCAAGATAAGCATGGAGACAAAGCATTTATGTAAAAACAAATGTGTTTTAAAGCAAATAAAAGAGAAATGTATGTAAGACCAGACCTTT
>NC_045742.1:8527281-8539020 GCF_008692095.1 Etheostoma spectabile
TTGTGTGTGTGTGTGTGTGTGTGTGTGTGTGTGTAGTTTGTGTATGATCATTTGGCAACTTCTACACAATCCTCCAATCCAATGCCAATAACCAGCAACAGCAGGACAGCTATGTTCCATTCAATACTGTTTTGTGTTGAATGAGCTCTCATATAAATGAGAAATCGGAACCCACAAGTCAAAACTTGAGCACTGCCTAATTAAAGAAGCATTTAATTGATCCACTCAGAGCGCTTTTGTTCTTCTTTTTCCACAGTTCTCTTACCGCCTGTTCTCTCACTGTACGCTCCGGCTTTGCCCTGAAGAAGACCTCATTCGACACACACAAGTTGCCAACAAAAACAGCCGGCGATCCTCAAGAACAAAGACACAATCTACACACGTCAGGCAGCGTGTTATAAGAAAGGGTGACATGGAGCAGTGAAGGAAAAGAGGCTCCTGATTTACTGACAGGACAATTAGAAAGAGCAAATCTTCTATCTGAGCTAAATATTCCAGATAGGGTGGGCATGCAGCAGGGTGATGGACCCTCCAGGGGCGCCATGGGGGGTGTTCATGTTGACTGATTTATCTGGGTGAAGGTGTGAGACATAGATGGATTTGACTTCTTACTATTGCTCTGGTGTCTACAGAGCTGTTGCTGCTCATTATGATTCAACTAATTACATCACATAAAGGGACAGTCAGTAAATAGTTTAATTCCAAAGGGAGATATCTACTACTGTAACTACTGCTCCAAAAACAGCAGCAATCCTGTAAATCAACCCATCTATATTTTTAAAATCTGGATAGATAGACCCTAGAAACCAAATAGCTTCCAGGATTGACATAAAGATTTTTCACAGGGTGCCTCAAACTTATGGGAGCAAGTTCGTAATTTGTATTGTAATGTATTTATTTGAACAGGGACAGTGCAGAAAAAACATTAATAGATGTCTTGTGCCGGATGTCTTTGTAGCAAATTGCTAATTTCCGCCCATAGTCCCTGGGCAGGTAGATGACACATTAAAATACAGACAAAGTTTTTACAGTTCAACACATACAATACTGATAAATAAAGTCATAAAAGAATCTACAGACATTATTGTCCCCCTTTCCCACCCTAGAAACACTCAGTCATGTAGCACATCAATTTGCTAGTGGGTGCAAGTCTTAGTTAAACACCAATGCTTTGCTATGCATGAAAATGAGGGCCAGTTAGTGCATGAAATTAGCTCTGCAGGAAGAAATATTCCACTGGTTTATAGCCAACAAAGGAGAATGATGTCCTCCCAAATGTGGTTTTGCGTTGTGGAAGACTACATTTACCCCTTGTGGCTGATCTAATGATCCTGTGTTGCTTTTTCAGAGCAGAGTGAAAAAAAATCTTTTCATAGGAGGAGCAGAAGCATTATAACTTATTTAAAAGATTAAGCAAACATTTGAGTGAAATATAACATTTCCAAGATTAAGCATGCCATATTTAGTGAGAATATGACAGTGATGGTAATGACGTGGCTTTTTGTCATGAATCTTGAAGGCACTTTTATATGATGATTCAAGTGGCCTGAGGGCTGTTTTACATGCCTGAGACCAACTTGAAATACAAAATAAAAAATTGTGGAATGATCATTGCGTATAGGTATGTACTTGATGCCTCAACAGTAAGTCGAACATAGTCCTTGCTCATCCACTCTGAGTCCCCATTGTATAATGTGTAAATAAATCAGCTATGGCCGTACATGCGGCTTTTGACCTGTGGTGACGTCACTCACTGAAAATTTCCATTTTCTCTTTGATGTCCAAACAGTATTATCTTTGCTCTCCAGTGGAGGGAAACAGAAGCATTGCAGAGTCATATGTCTCTTTAAATAAACTGCATTGTCTGATGATGTTTTAATGGGCAAACCTCGATCCCCTGGGCAGTGACCCTTCTGAGTGTGTTCCAGCTGTGCACTCGGCACAGGGTGCTGAGATGTAATTGCTATGTACATACGTCTCTGGTTTCTACACTGCAAGAAATGTCCAACTGAATGACTCTTTTAGTATTGTGATGTATAGAGAATGTAAAGCATTTCTTCCTTCAACACAAAATTCAAATTTCTGTTTGACTTTAATGTGATACTTTTTTAAAGTGGATGTCTGCCTGTAATATTCTTTCCACTTTTTTCTCACATGGGGGTCCGTTTCCCGTCAAAACAGAGAGGGTGTGCATAGAACAGACAGCACAGGGATTTGTTTTCACCAGAGACCCCCACACCCTAAGCTTCAGTGATGTTTCTGTGGGAAGAGACAGTGATATGCGTAAAAATGGGGGGGACCACAAAGAGGACAAGAAACCTTCAGGGGGAGAACAGAGGATGAAGAAATGAGCAGGAGAGAGAAAAATGAGACAAAGTAACATAACTCAATATGTGCATGACCCCTCCCCCCCCTCCCTCTTTTTCCTTTTTTAGCTGAAACTAATGAATTTTTGCGGGAAGAGGAAATGCTTTAGGAATAGGTAAAAATTTCATCAAACACCGGATGTGTGCACTTGATTAGTGATTCAGACCAAAGCTAACTTTGGTAAGACAATATTACAAGAGGGCTCAAGGAAATGGCTAATGAGCAGCTAAGCTAACTTTGTCTCGCTCCAGAGCATACAGTCATCTGATTTTCTAGGCATCGAATCCTAATTGGATTGTGGAGAAGTGAAGAGGACAAAGAACATTTATCTTTCACAATTATCAGAAATTCATGTCTTGGACAAATTTGCTAGCTTGCATTACAATTTGATTGAATTAACTATTGATGAGCAGCAGAAACCAATATCGTTTCAATCTTCCGACCCTTAAGAGTCAATAGATTATTCTGATTTTAGATATTAGAGGAAGCTTTGAAAGTCTTTTGTGATTTTAATTTTTTTTTTGACTTTCTTTTTAGTCATCTTTAATTTTTCAGACTCAATCTCTCTCTCTTTCCCTCTCAACACCTGTCTTCCATTAGGCTTTGGTGACCAGCTATTAGGGTGTCCACAGTGCACAGGAAGCGATACAGTAACAAACTCGACAGGCTCGAATCATTCACGAGCCGAAAGTGAGGGCGCGGCCTGAAGAAGATGGAAAGTAATATCCTGGCTGTGCATGAGGTCAGTCTTCCCCCTTTTACAGGCAACATGAACAGAGGTTCGAGCGCCGGTCACGAGACAGGGCTGGGTTCTCTTTGTCTCAATTAGGGTTCATCAGTTCACATAATGTAACAGGGTTAGGTGAGGCTGCTACAGAACATTTTAATCTTGTCTAATATACTGATATAATTAGACAATAATGCATGCATTCAGTGATATTTGCAGACACAAACAACTTTAAGGAGTAAGAGGATTATTGCTGCTATGTTAAGTCTCAAATTTCCCTAAGATCAGCTTTTCATGAATTAAAAGCTTGATTCATGATTGACCATTATGCATTTTTGAAATTGTCAAAGGGGTCATTAAAGGGTTTTGTAAGGCTTTTTTTCACAGGTTCAGTGGTGACAGTGATGTTTTGTCTAATGTCAGAATAGAGAACAACTCAACAATTATTGTCTGTTTTGGCGTTGTCCACAGGTTAGGTTGCCAATTAACCCCAGATGGATAGAGTCCCTGACACGAGAGGTGACGTGAGGTGATTCACCATCACTTTGGTATTAGTATCATAATGCAAGCTGATGGTGGGGATTTCAGAAGCAAGGGAGGGGAAGTAGGGGGTCCAAAGGGTTCGTGTTCAGGCCTCTTCTGTGAATCATGCAGCCTAGCGTGCGATCGGCACACTGCCCTCCTCTTGACTCCCTCATAAGCTCTGTTACAATAACACACTTGCCTTTCACTCCGGCCCTAACCCCAAACCTCTCCCGTCCAAAACTCCCCCCACCCACCACCACCAACACTCCACTTCTATGACAAACAGAAATAGAAAAAGAAAAAAACAGCCCTGTACCTACAGTTTTCTGTAAGATAAAAGCAGGAGGGTATTTATTTTGGCCCCTGGCTTCCCTCAAAACTCCTTTACTATTGTTAGCCTAACTGTGATGACAAAGATAATCGTGTTATTATTATTATTCCCCACTTTAATTAATTTATCCCTGGGGCTGAATGCGGTAATAAGGAGCAGACGTCGACTGTTTTTACCCCACTCTACTTCCTTAACACTGAAGTCCCAACCAAGTTAAGTCAAGGTTAACAGTGCCATCTACAGTACAGAGGAAACTAGTCCACCGTGTTCTTGATGATATTGATAATATGAGAGCTACAGACACAGACATATCTGAGGTATCAGCCATCTTGTACTGATGGGTTTTTACCTATTGTTGTTTAGGGTGGGTTAAGCAACAGTGTCCCATTTTTTTGGCAAAAGGTACAACTGCAACAAATCATTCACGTCAATCATGTTTTTGTGAAACTGTGTAAACAAAGTAGATGCACAGCTATATCACATGGACATTGAGCTGTGTTGGAATACATAGACAGTGTTGGGGAGTAACAAGTTATATGTTACGGCTTTCCGTTGTGTAATTACAAAATAGGGTAACTGTAATCCGTTACAATTACTGGGAAAAAATGTGTAATTGAATTACGGTTACCTATGAAAATGTTCATGATTACATTGGGGGTTACAGCTTACTATTTTCTGGAAAAAGCTAGGTTGTATGTTGAAAAGTATTAGATGTTTGTCACTTTTCATGTTTTTCATGTCTTCTTTTGACATTTTCAGCCACAATTCAATTGGTTGTCCTGTTTGAACATGCAGTGCCACTTCTCTGTAAGGTAACTTGCCTCTCAAGCTGTCTGAGAGTTGCCACTATGGCTACGGATAAGTTAAGTTAGCTTCCAGTATATATTATATTAAATAATGAAGGGATGAAAGGCCTAGGATTCTAATGTGTATTGAATATGTATTTTAGCACCATATTTTGCTTGGTGCATATCCAGTAGTTTATATTTAATCGCCATTCATAAAAAAGTAATCAAAAAGTAATTAAATGTAATGCAATGTTATGTTACTTTGATAAAGTAATTGAAATAGTTACACCACTGTTACATATGAAATACGGTAACTTGGAATCGCTTACATTTCCAAAGTAACCTAGCCACAGCATCATTCTTATCCATTATTTAATAAAATTGCAGTAATGGTATTGCAGGAATGCTGCAGGAATTATGATTTACAAAAGAGTCCCACTTCACTTGAAAGCACAGTGCCAGTTAATAAACAGCTTCAGCAAAGACACTCAAAAATACAGGTATCAGGAAAAAACAATGAATGTATTGCGCATTCCTATTTTGAAAAGTAATCAGACTTGGTTTTATTAAAATACAATTATTGCAATATCTGGTCAATGCATAGCCTATTTTTTTAAGTGCTTTCAACCACGCCCACATGCCCGCCCCCCAGGATAATGTTCCTAAAATAGAAGTGATAGGTCAATGGCAGGTAGTGTTGTGGCAAGATTTTCAGGATACAAAACTATTTCTGGCAATTCTTTAATGTCCAACTGTTCCCCCAAAACCAAGGAGTTACAGATAAAATCCTGATGCAAGCTAATCTATTTTTCATTTCCTGTACAAAGACATACAATCTTTCAATCCACAAGTCTGGCACTTTTAGAGCCATTCCTTAACGTGAGAAGATCATGCTCTGTATGATCACAAACACCAGTCCTGACACTGAGTTTAGTTGTTAGCACTCTTAATCAGCATAACGTTGATTCCCAAGAGTATTCTTCATTGTGCTGTTTAAAATATCTCAAAATATAAAACAATATCCATTCTAACCTCATTTCATCCATATGATTTGTATTAGAATATTCCTAAATACTTGTTTATCCATTGAAGCACGACTGAGTGACATGAACTACTGTACAGCTGACCAATTTAGCTCATCAGTGTCAGAGACTATACAAAGGGATTCAGAGATTTACCATTTGCCTTGATGAGCGAGAGACAAAAAAAAGAGGCTAAAGACGAACCATTACTGTTTATCCTCAGCCTTATTACTACTGGCGATGGACTTGTAAATATTATTTTATTCTCCTTAATCCACTGCATGACGCTGTGCTCACCCACTTACCGGAAGCTCCGACATTTACCTCGGGATTTGCCAGGGCTTGGGCTAGAGTGGCTGCGAGTGGGAAAGTGCTAATCTACAAGGCAGATTCAGGATTAGTGTGGTGAGCCAGGTGACCCAAGGGCCTGAGATCTTATTGGCCGGAGGGGATGCAGGCCTGTGGTCCTTGGCGTTGGGGTGGCTGACGAGAGGAAACTAGGAAGGCTTTGTCATTGCTTCTGCCATTCTCCTTTTTTTTCTCTCTCTTTCTCCCCCTTTCTCTTATCCACACTCTCTCTGAAGGAGCCTTGATGAGAGTTCCACTAATCAGCTGAAGATTAACAGGGACTCAGACAACACTACATCTAATTCCCCCTTCACCCCCACTGGGGCAACGCAGGCACGCAGCACTAAAGCACACCATTAAATATTTCTTTTAGATTTAGGTATGAGGTAGATATTCACCTGCTCATTGGGATAAAACTGATCAGTATGAGCAATGTAGTCATTAGCTTGTTCCATCCTGCTAACTCTGCCAAGAGATAATGTTTATTGGAGCGTACGTGTATGTCCCATTCAGGTAAACGTAATTGCCGCCTGGATTTTGTTTAGTGGAAACGTTTTGTCCAATGAACAAAGTGCTAGGTTTTTGCATTGCTCAAAAATCTTATGGATGTGGTTTTGGGCAACATTTTGACACGAGTAAATCGGGATTTTGCATCTTAAGTCCTGAGCTTTCCTGAGCTTTGGTTTATAGGCAACAAAAGCACTTTGGGCAAGGTGTAGGGAAAAGTGTGGTTTTGGTAAACTGTTAATTAAGTAAAAATGTCCTGGTCTTGCTTTAGTTTAGTTTTTTTTTTTTATATTTACCAAGATGATGATATTTTCCTAACCTCAACAAAGAGTTGGGAGTGTCATCAAGTGTCATCAAGACTGAAATGTTGAAATGTATTTGAAAAAATTGGGATAATCAAAAAAATTGACACGTAATTTACTGTATAGAGCAGCAATGCCAAATCGTTGCTAGTTTCAGCCTCTGAATGGTGAGATTGTTTTATTTCAGTGTTCAAATAATTTGTTTTTTGGACTGTTTCTTGGATTTGACAAAGCAGAAGATAAAAATAAGTGACCAAATGAATTACTAATTTTGGCTAAAATACTCAAATTGGCGAAGAATTTGCTGTTCAAATGCGGCAAAGCTTCATGTTTTGGCATTGATGTTTTCTTATTTGTCTGTCCAAGATGAGTATTTAAGCCCACACGACTCCTCTGGGTGTAATCTTGTATGCTTGGATAAGAACACGATGGTCAGCTTGTGTTTTTCAAAGTGACACTGGCATCAGGAACTCATTCATTTTAATTCCAAGGCTCACCGGTCAGGTCATGCTGGGCCACCCACAGAGCAAAACTCCTAAACTACTACTAAAACAATCTGTACATCAAGAGTGTGCAGTTTCACACCATGTGAGGTGCTATATGTGATATTTTAAAGTCAGAATGTCTTTATCTGTTTAATATTAATGCCTCAAAACCATGCATTATGCCTGATGCACACTTCATAATATATAATATATGAGGTATCAAGGGTAAGTGGGTTGAATTTTCAGGCTGGTTAAGTACATTTTGGCAGCAGTCCCGTGCTATCTCGGAGACAGGTTGACTTCCCAGCCTCCCACAGTTTTGCAGTAATGAAGGAGCTGTCTTACCCAAACAAACACGCTCTCTGGAGATGTACCTCAACTACCTCCTTAATCCAGGAAGTCTCTCTTATCTCCCAACAAATGGCCCCTAGTGAGGCACAGCACACTGCAATGTCATTCATCAGTTAAACCCCAGAGCGATGAGCAGGTACAATTGCTTCATGTCGGGAAAGTGAAAAGTGACAGCATGCACTGAGGGCTACGAGCTCAGGTTTTTGTCGATCAGATGTCAATCTTTGTGTCACAATGCTGAATCCACACAGAATGGGGTGCTTTTATTTTTTATTGGCAGATATCAATACCTCTATTACTCCAGTCCCCCTGGTCTAATGCTGCCGTTGTGTTGGTCGTTGGGGATTTTAAGCTTATTCTACTGTGGTGTTTGTCGTAAATCTTCCAAGACAAGAGTCTGTTCAATACAGTTAACATAGCATGCTGTTCTCACACACGCTTCATAGGATTTTATCTATCACCAAACATTTTTGGATACTTGTATTTTTCATTATACATTTTGGAAGGCAAGCTTTTTTATATTAATTTGTGTTGAAGTTAGTAATTTAATTTAAACTACATTTATTAATTATTTGGTATCTATGAAATGCTATGAAGTAAACAGTTTGGTTTAATGCTTCAAAGAGGTGGCAGTGCCTGAAGGTGTTCACAAGAAGAAAATGAGAGCACAACATTGGGGGAGTGACAGCAGAGAAAAGTAATTTGTGGAGGAGTTGTGGCACTCGGCGCCACCCATTAGACAACTTCATAGAGAGCTAAAAGCTTTGCTTCTCCCACTGAACACACTCCCACACAAAGCTGACTGGACCATGTCTGGCACAGTGCTTTCGAATGAAAAGAAGGAATCTACTATGTACAGTGATTTAAAAAAACATTTTTAATAATATGCTCATGGGTTTTAAAAAGATTTTAAAAGACCAGGAAATGTTAACGTCTTAAGACAACTACAACCACACACCCACCACACACCACACACACACACACACACACACACACACACACACACACACACACACAGGATCCAAACTTCATGCATTTTTTTTTCAATCTTTCACTTCCCAAATTACGTTTTTTTTTCCACAATAGTTGGCAGTGTCAGTATTGTCCCCTTTAGAGGAATGAGGGTTTAGTGAACTATATTTGTATTGCCTTTGGTATTATTTTGTAGGATACTGAAATACTGAAAATGCCATAGCCATTTAACAACAAATAAAATAGTTTACTTCTACAATAAGTAAGTATTGTAAGGTGTTACATTCTGTTACATTCATAAATCTGTAAAGAAAAAATATATATAAATGCATCTAATGTCTAACATCTGAAGTTAATAATTGTGTAAGAAACAGAGACTCTAATGTTTAATTAAATAAAGAATGTATAAAAGTGAAAAAGATGAATGAAGGCTATATTTAAAATAAATAACTGACTTTGAAACATTTTTTTATTAACCTTTTCTACTAATATCCTTTTAATGTCTTTTTTTCCTTTTAACCGCTATCAAACGAAATCATAAAAGTGCCCTAAATTACTTTAATTTTCCCAAGACTTGCACTTTTGCTGATTTCTGAATTCTAATGTTTTTATTTTGCTGCTGCACTTTTTTCCCTGAAGGTAACAGTTGACACGTATTTGAATGTTCAATATGAAAGGTTTAGGGTACACAATGCTGTACTACTTACATAGGAAGAGCAAAGGATTACAAGCAGGAATAACATTTGAATGATATACATTAATAGTCATGTGCTATATTTGTATTCTCTAGATGCATTCCATGGTGTGAAATTGTCTTATCATTTGTTTATATATTATAATTTGCATATATTAATAAAATACCTTTTCTTTTTCAGCTCAGCTATGACGAAATCCCTCTCACCCTTTGTGTGTGTGTGTGTGTGTGTGTGTGTGTGTGTGTGTGTGTGTGTGTGTGTGTGTGTGCGTGCGTGCGTGCGTGCGTGCGTGCGTGCGTGCGTGCGTGCGTGCGTGCGTGCGTGTGTTAAATAGCCAAGCAGTTTCCCATTACTATCAGTTACTCTGAGGCAGGTTTTGAGCCAGTTGCTAAGAGCTTTCATCCAACAGTGTTGATCGTTAATACTGATCTGTACATTTTTTCCAACTAAAGCTCTTATAAAGAGCTAAGACCATAAGACTGTGTTTGCGAGTTTAGTGACTACGCCAACAAGGCAACAAGGAGCTGAAGAAAATTGGAAACCGAGCGCGCAGCCGGTTCAGAAAGCTGAAAACAGCTGTGTTTTTACAACCAGTGAAACACAACGCTAGAAATGTTTTGTTTTTTTTCCATCAGCTACCCATACTGCACCTGTCATTTCCATCACAGCCATGTGGTCACAATGGGAGCAGTATATCTGTCAACAGGATCAAGTGCTCAATAGAGCCCGCAAGCCCCTCAATCCTTCAAGACACCCCCTCCACTGGCCTCAACAAAGCCCCCAAACCCCTCAACTTGGCCATCTCAGCCCGATTGACTCAGGATATCCTCCTGTTTTCTGTGAGGAAGATACTTCCCTCACCTGTCCAAACTGTCTAAACTACCTGCAGAGCAGTGTGTTACCAATACAGAGTAGCACTTCTCTAAAATTAGACATGAGACTGAGACCTTTATTTTGGAAAACTTTAAGAAAAACATCCTGCCGCACTGAGCTGTTTTGCAAGAAATGTGCAGGTTGACTGCCCCTGTCTGGTTTGTTTGGTAGTAAATGTCAGACTCAATGTAAACCCTCTTGAGAACAACATTTACAAGAGTCATTCGGTGGCGTAAGGTAGTTATGATGGGCCTCAGTGCATGCTAGTTAATAGATATGAAACATACCATTAGGCGTTAAGCTTGCAGATTTTCTCAACTTGTCTTCATAGATTTTAGTTACCGTATATCTTATTGTCTTGTCACGTGATCAAATACTTGCCATTGGACAACATCCGCGTACACCCAGCAATCATCATTGGATATTGGTACACAACAAAAATACCAAAGAAAATACTAACTTATTCATTTAATTGAATAGTTTTTGGGTTTTTTTACAGTTTATTTATAGTTCATATAGAATTAGCATATCATTTTGTTATAGATTGCTTCTGACTTACCAAAAAAGAAAAGAAGAAAAAAGAAAACCATGATGAAGATGGGTTTGCCTTTTCTAAGTTGGCAATCTAATTCTCCGCCCAACAGATTTTTGCAGGGCCCGTTCTTTCTATGGGCCCCAGTGCAACCCAACTACCTGCTTTCTATATTTACACCCCTGGTGTCATTTCACGGAGCAGGGAAGGTAAATAAAAACTCACTGTCCCTCTTAAAGAAACGTGTCATCGTTGCTGCAGATCTAAACTTAACATGAGCATTAAATAGCCCAAGTCTCATGATCCTCAGGTCCGACACGAGTGTTACAGGGTAGGCACCCTCCGAGGTAAAAAACCCCAAAGAAGAGGAAAGGAAACTGAGAGACTGGCTCGGCCCGCTGGGGATTAAGGAGGGGTCACAGTAGATCAGCTGGGTCTTCCTCTCCCACAGAGGAGGGAAAACAAATATTAATCACCTCTAGCACTTCACACACAATGGGACTTGAAATGCAAGGCCAGGAGAGAGAAGATGACACAGGCCTCAATAACTAATATAAAACCCCCGTAGGGGCCGTGCCATGGTGGGGCTGATACTCTCTATGGCATCTTAATGTGTGAATGTATGTTTCTAGTGTTTGAATTCAATTGCACTGATACGTGTGGGTGATGTTGAGTGGGCATAAGGGATCTCTTCTGATTAATGTAGTGTTGATAATTCTGCATTAAGGGCATATTTACATTTAAGTTGTGCATATGTTTAGAAGGGCCCACTGTTTGTGGGAAAGGCAAAGGGTGATCGAGAAAGAAAAGGAGTGTGTGCAACAGCGAAATTAACTGGAATGTGTGTTTGTTCCTTCTTTTCCTAGTTGGCAACATGCTCCATCCACGCTCCTCTTCCTCCCAAACCTCCCCCC
>NC_045742.1:8539030-8549655 GCF_008692095.1 Etheostoma spectabile
TTCGTCCATGAGGCATTTCACGAGTGGCAACGACGAACTCCACCTGGCATACTGGTGACGCCGCCATCTGGTCACAGCCAAGGCTCGCCATCGGGCCCGCAGTCAGTACCCACAGTGCCAGTGTGGTGTTGTTTAATGAGCGCATATGAGCAAACATTTGACTGCCAGGTGGCGTTGCCGCCACGCCATGCCGACCAGGCGGGGTTCTGCCATTGCCGTTCAAACCCGAGGGCATCAAAGGGGGGCCTTGGATTTCCAAAGTAACTAAGCCATAATCCACCCCCTTATTGGTCCCATTCATATTGAAATACATGATCAGAGGAGCTGAGGAGGCCCTAATCTTGCCAATGAGCGGTCCGGCACAGCTGCAGGGATAAAGTCAGAGTATGAGACCACCAGTATATTAGAAAAACTCAGGCCTTGCTGATTGGATTAGGGGAGATGAGGGCGGGGGGCCTCAGGGGTGAGGAAATGTCATCTCCCGGCGTTGTGTGTGGCGTGGTGGGTTTGTTGTTGGCGTCCGAGAATTAGGAGGTGGGGCAGACACACTTTGTCCCCGGGTTCGGTGACCTGCAAAAGAGAAATTGGAGGGGGTGAGACGAAGAATAGCGACAACAAAATGGAAAGCAATGGAAAAGGCTGAATGTGTGGAGTCAGGCCTTGATAGCTACTCCTAGCCGCCCAGCATGAGCTCGTCTGGTATTAAGTTGTAGCATGGCAGTTTTGAGGAGGGAAAGAAAGAGAGAAAGAGAGAGAGAGAGAGAGAGAGAGAGAGAGAGAGGACTAAACCGGGCATTAGCTGTCGACTTAAAGGTTTGTGCCGGATCCTCTGGTAGGAAGAGCCGCCCCGTTTAAGTGTGATTGAGCGTGGCTTAGACGGGGATCAATGGTTATCCTCTCGACTGTTTTGTTTTGAGGTTTCTTTTCTGTATTTACTGTGAGGAAAAGGAGAAGCCATTTTGTTTCACAAAGCAGAAGCCAAATATTTCCATAGTTGTATGTCTGGCACTGATGTGATTTATTCATTTAAAACGACAAATACGTCTCAAACGCGAAACCTCACCCCTTATAACTGTAACACACTTAATTCATCTCTAGTTTCAACCAAGATTTTAAAATTATTCAGGCTTTAAATACTGTACACTCTGACTGGATCATCCCCTGGTGCTGCCAAAGAAATTATATCATATTAAATACACACACTGCACCACTGATGTGTTGCTCAATCTGCAAGCAGTACAAAATACATACTTTGCTTTTTAAAAGTATGTATTCAGAACAACAAATGCTTTAAAATGTTCTGTCAGTAAGATGTTGCGTCAAAGAACACACAGATGTGTTGAAAAGAGCTGATAATTAACTACAGTAGAAACCAAAGTGCTGGACTTGATTCCTTTCTCCTGTTTGATTGAATACAATTTCAATGTTCTACTTTACTTTTCCTTGATCTTAAAAACTCCATTAGTGCACATACAAAATAATCATAATAAAAACATAAAAAGGCTGATATGTATCTAATGTATATTGTACAGTTTTAAGCCAAAAAGACAAGCAAATACTGACAAAATATATTTCTGTGTGTTATCTGTATCATACAACAATGTGGCCATTCGTGATTATAGTGTTTCTGCATCCATTTCTCCTCCAGACTCTGCACACAGCCTCCGCTGAGCTGACGATGGATTTTTGGCTCTTGGTACACCTGCCCGAGATGTTTACTCTGGATTGACACTTAGCCTGCTGGGAGTCTAGGTTTGTAGAGACAGACTTGGGTCTGTTCCACATTCCCTCATCTTAACAAACTGTTCACACATTAGTGGAATATATATCAAATAATCGGACAGTTTGAATGATGATTTTTCTCATACATAATATGATGCACATATTTATATTTTCAGTGTTGGTATATACATTTCAGATATTATAAACCAAAGTGTTTTGCTGCTATAAATGATTACCATTATTATGTATGGAGGACACAGGTGTATTCCCCTACAGACAGATATGAACAAATGTGTCATTGCACTTACGTAGAACCAAACACACACGCACACAGGAGGGACATCTCATCTGAGTCATTCTTGTAGACGACAGACTTTCATGGAATCCATCTCCAAATTCATCCAGCCGCACTGTAAAAACGTCACCACTTCTGGATGTTACGGTGAATGTAGTATGCCGGCGCACATTTGTAATGTGTAAAAGATCAAATTTGATTCCAGGAAAACATATATTATAATTAGATTGAACAGACAAATCCAAATAAAAACTTATTTTTGTGGAATCAAGTTACATTGTGCGTTTTGGTTTTAGTTGTCAAGACTCATTTGGAGACAGTCTCTTAACTCCCATTTCCCCAAACTGGATCCCTACTGGGTCCAAAGGGACTGTTGTGTAGCTACCTTGATCTCTTCTCTCTCTGTAGAAACTCCCAGGTGACAATACTGACATTGCCCACATGCATAACTATGTTTTATGTTATATGTTTACATTAAAATATGACAAAATGCATACATATTAATGACTTCATTTTTGCATGTGGTGTAGATAGACATTGTTGACAATGTACAATGATATTAGAAGAAAAACACAGTTACAAATCAATGCAAATTCAGAATTTTTTTTTTTTCAAAATTGCAACTGTGTAAAAATTGTGCAGAAATGTACACTCATTTCTTACTGCCGAATTAATAATAATGAATAATTAACAGTGCACAGCACTTGTAGCATAAAATATGGCATTGATCAAGATAGACTATTTTGTCTATAAATTACTCAAGCTGATAAATTATTGAAACAGAATTGTTCCCCCTTCTTTTGGGGTGTTGTTCCTCATATTAATACTTATTCATTCAATACGCTGATGTATCCTAGAGAATATGTATACAATGGGTCATCCTGCTTCAAGAGATGCTATTCCTAAAAGACTTAAAATATTGTGTTTGTGTTTTTGAAAATTAAAGAAATTGTTTACATTTTGTCAGGGATTTGCCAAAAATGAAAATTCAAAATGCTGGTCTTTAAAAATGTGAATCATTTGAGCCTACATCACTGTGTCCATCGGGTCCTATTATCTCTGTAAGTGTTCTGTAAGGGTCACTCCATTCCAAACAAATGTGGACAGTGGTGCCTGTGGGCTAAGTGAGCTAGCTCAACAATGCTATTGTCCTTCAGAGGGATCTACAGTTGATTAAGTACCATGTTGAGAGAGTGGAGCAGTTGCTGAACAAATACTAAAATGTCCACAGCAACAATGGTCGGTCAAGTGCCAGAGCTCATTATCCACTGAGCACAGCATTACATTTACACTTAAAAAAATGTACAGGAAGCATTATACAAGGCCTGCAGTGGGCTGCCCAAGCTAGGTAAGAGCTGTAATACAGTTATTTACTGGATCTGTTCCAAACTGGCACTTTTCCAAAATAGTTAGGCCACTTTTGGCATGGCTTTGGCTGATGACAGGGCACCCTGCAAGCATACTAATTCACAGTGTAAAGAACATGTCAATATTTTTCTGACTTGACTTAAATATAGCCACATATATTTCCCTTGTCAGCATTGCAATGGTTTTGCTACTACTACTTCTCAAGATCCCAGCATGTGCCAGTATGTCAAACTGCAAATTTCCAGCCCCAGTGCTCTCTTGGAGTTGGGTGACAGTTTGTGTCAGCAGTGTCTCCTCCTGTCATCAAGGAGCGGCGGCTATCCTTCTTCCTCTTTTCTCTGCTACTGCGACAGGGGAGAAGGTTCATGTTTTGGCTCCTTGTATCAGAAGATTTCTCGCTGGGTGACATTCCTCTGTAATGTTGAGGAGGCCCACAGCTATTTATCTCCATCTCTTGCTAGTGATCCCTCAATCAACAGCTGAGTGCCTGGGTATCTTACTGTAGCTGTGACAGTTGTATATTCTTACATGCTGAAATAGCAGTGAGTGAGTGAGTGAGTGAGTGGGTGAGTGTTAAATTTGTCAGGGTACCACCATGTTTAGTGGGCAGTGAGGTCTTCAAGGATACACAATGACAAAGAAAAGTGTGATACCACAAATGTCCCTATTCTCCAAATGAGCGACAGGATCACTATGTAGTAATAGAGTAGATTCAGTATTCAGTGTCATTGACTTTGAGATAGATTTGGTGACAAATGACGGTGACTGACACAGTAATCAAACCTTAATTCAAAGCTTAAAGGTGTAATATGTAATACTGACAGCTAGTGTTTAAAGTAGTTACTGCGATACAAATTCAAAATACTGGAGAGAGTTTTCTCCCCCGCCCCCCCTCCTCCACAGACTCAACGTGCAGGAGGTTGCCAGGCTGAGACCGCAGCATCTACAACAATGTTGCTAGACGCTTGTCTCACATACTTCACAGCACAGCGGAGTAGTTAACGTTAGATGCTGACAATATGACAGTCATAACAGCCCGTGCTCATGTGGAGCTCTGTTCCCAACCGACAGGCACACTTTTTTGGTTTAGAATTACGGAAATGCTAAAAATACAACAACATCGCTGTCCTGTCCACCCGACAGACAGACACACTTCCTAGGCTTAGAATTACGTTAGGAACCACTAACAACGCAACAACCTCGCTATCCTCTCCAATCATTGGACAGACACTTCTTCTGCCTAGAATTACGGCAACATTCGCTAAACACACTGCAAACTCAGTCCTCTTTTCCCAATTTACAACCCCCATCTCTTGGCTTAAAATAACTCACCGTTGTCAGCCACGGCCGCTGAAAAGGCTACACGTTGTAAACAGCCGTGGCCCGCTTGCCTGGTCCTCTGTTAAAACATCAGCTAGCAGTTAGCAGGGTTAGCATGGCAGCTTTAGCCAGGACCAGTCGGAATTACTTTACTGGCTGTGTCACAATTGTTTTTGCGAGTAACCAACTTGAATGCTCTAGCTGTTTAATTCAATGTTAGAACACAAATGTTGAAATTACATAAAATGCCCATTCCTTGTAGCCGTGATAAATTACCCTGAAGCTAATGCTTATCTGTTCAGGAGGAAATAAGCCAACTCTGTGTCCTTTTGGGCTCTAAGATGTCTAAATCTTTCCAGTACATCTCCAATATTTATAGGTCGGGTAGAATCTATCTCCATTGACCCTGTTCATTTGTTTGCTGCTTTCATGGCTATACTAACGTTCCAGCTGTAGCGCGCTAGTTTTTACTGACTATATGCATATCTGGCAACCCGGCCTGGCTGCCAAACTGGGCAGTTGAGAACACACAGGCCAAAACACAAACAGAAATTCCGTCACAGAACGGAAATTTTAAAAGAAGAAATGACTGGCATTAGCACTGTTATCGGAAAAGACAGTGTTTCAACTTAGCATGTTTTCAGTGAATATATTACATATTGGACCTTTAATGAACTGCAGCTTTAAAACAATGAGCTCAAATGCACAAAACCAGTTTTTTGGCTTTGTTAGCTCGCTAAATAACCAACTGTCTGTTTTGTCATGACCCTGTTCTTGCTTTTAGCGCATTGTACATATAAGATGTTTACAAAGTAAAAACTTTGGTAGGAGGGTTATTGATAAGCTTCTGAAAACTAAAATCAAATTATCTGGGCAAATGGTTGATTATTATTTAGAAGCAGCACAGAAAGGAGCATCTAGTTCAGTTGAGTCAGCCAAGCTACATATGTAATGCAATAATTCAATGTTCACAGAAACTGTTTTCCAAGATCTGAAGGCTCACAATATGGCTGGCAGAGGGTGCATTATGTCACCAAATAGCTAATAAGCCGGATATTTACAATAAAACGGCACCAAAGTTTTATCAGATGATATTGAGATTTCAGTCAGCTTTAGATCCAATTGCCACTTAGTGCAATTAAAAAAAGGCACAATGCTTTACTCTGCTTTGAATTGTAGCCGATACATTTCCTGAAACATACAGTTTGCAGAGTTAACATTCAAAGTGTCTGTTTAAAAACATCTCAAATCTTCAAATTGCTTTGTTTTATCACAGGAGCTTTAGATTAGCTGGAAATGTAATTGACTTAATTGTTGTCTGTTGACTTAGACGCAACCTCCTTGTGACAACAAGAGCACTGAAAGGGCTCAGATTTGACTGTAACCCCTCAGATTATCCTAATTATACACAATAACAGGCACAGTCCTTTGAAGGTAATCCTCTCTTACCTCTCCATGTAACCACACGCACCAGGAAAAGATGATTGGAAACCCCCTGGAATTGTGTCAACATGTACAATATCTGCACTATGTACAAACTGTGATCACAGAAACTGAGCTCTAAGTTTTTTTTTAATGTTGTGAAGTCCACATGTCCATTAACCAGATCTAGTAGATACCCATTTTCACCTGGATTGTGCAGTTTTTGAGCCGTCAGTGCACATTACAATAAGCATGTTTTTTAGTTTTTTTTTACTTTTAAAGCAAACTAAATAAAGATCTTTGTATATTTTGTTTATCTAACATCGATGCCAGCTTGTTGTTGTTGCGTGCTGAGGATTCAATTTTCAATTGGCAATTTTCAGCTCAGTGCTTATGTGATTTTGACTGCAATTTTGTCAGTCCCTTCTTCCAAATGAGAAAGAAAGACAATGAGGTAATCTCCCTGGCTTTACCTGAAATACAGTTGAAACACACTCACTCTCCTGCACACACTCTCTTGAATCCCTCTGCTGCTTCACTTCTGCTGTGAAATACTTCTCAATGACACCCTTCGTAAATGTTTATGGTGCGCCTTAAAAGTTAATTGTTTAATTCACAGTCTACAATATTTTTTATGGCGTATCCACACACCTGCTGTGAGGTCAGACGGCTTTATAGAGATCTCCTCCTCCCCCTGACAGTAGAATCATATGGCGAGCGAATGGGTACAGAGAAGGAGATCAAAGATTTATAGTGCTTTCCTTGATGTCATAAAATGTTATGATCTATTTTCCACTGACTACTTTTTAAGCACATCTTTACCTGACAGCAGAGACATAATTCACCCATGGTCATAATTTAGCCGAGACAGCTTTTCTCATTCTGGTATGAGCCTGCTTTGAGTTAGAACTAAAGCACATGTACAAGAGCTGGTGTCTTCTTTTACGCAGGCACAGTCAAGTTAAATGTTTCTGTGGTTCAACTGGACAGCAGAACAACGCATATATATTGGGGTTGAAGTAGCCTCCTACTACTACTCCAAAGCGCGCTGGAGGAGAGTCTGGTCACTCCACATGGGATGGGAGGAAAACATGCCCTGGTATATTGGCATTTCTTTAAACCAGTCACAATCATCTTGGGCGGTGGTAGCACCGTAGAAAAGCTGCGGGGCCGGTGCAAAATAGGCTCGGAAGGAACTTCAACAACAACAAAAAGTTGCTAACCTTAGTCCTCATAAATCGACCAGAAGTTACAATTCCAGAACAAAGGAAGCCCAAGGCAACGGATATCCGGCCTAAACGAGTGAAATCCGGCGGATTTTCCAGCAACAACAGAGCAATCCCGGGAAGTGGAAAATCAAGCATATAGACTAGGATTAAATTGATATATATTAGTTTACTAGATATTGGGCAGTCTGTGTTGTCCACCGCCAACAGGATGGAGGTTCATTGCTACATCATAACAGTTTGAGTCTGTGAAACCTGCTTTCCATATTTCATTAGTCCACTTAATGTAAAAAGGAAAATTCTGTTTTCATATAAGTTTGTTCATTCAGTTTGTCTTTTAGTCCAGTATGCTATGGTAATAAACAGTTGTTGTTTTAACTATTTTGGTGTTAAACAACTAAATATTATATAAATTATTTAGCAAATTCTGCATTTTTTGCAGCCATCAGATTTTACAGATCTACTTTCCTGTTCCTGATGCATATTTCAAATGTATTATGAGTGTTCAAATGTACATTTGTAATATAGTTATTCAAGCAAATTATTTGTAAATTGAAGAAGGTACTCCAGGACCCTAAAGGATTTTATTACATGACAAGGTGTATAGCTTTATTGTGGTCTAAATGCTAGTATTTTGACCAAATATCAATTTCTGGGGAAACACGTTCACTTTTAGCACAGATAACCTGCACACAAATAACATCGGAATAACACCCATACCAAACACACACACACACACACACACACACACACACACACACACACACACACACACACACACACCCCTCAGATGCATGCATTCTCACAAACAGGTTCATATGATATGATAGGAGGATATGATAGGACTGCAGAAAAGATCATCGGTGCCAATCTGCCCGCCGTTCACGACTTTTATACTTCCAGAGTCAGGAAACGGGCAGGAAACGTCACTGCAGACCCATCTCACCCCGGACACAACCTGTTCCAGCTTCTACCCTCTGGAAGGCGCTACAGAGCACTGTACGCCAACACCAACAAACTCAGGAACAGTCTCTTTCCACAAGCCATCACTGTGATGAACAGCTGACTTCTTACTCACAGTGCCAGGTTCAATTCTGTGCAGTAACCCAGTAACACTGTCTCTAAACAACACCTGTTTACTGGTTACACTTAATATTCCACTTATTTAGTATTTATTCATCATTGTCATTATCATATCTCACTCAGTAGTTATTCATCATTCTCATTCCCTATTCCAGAGCTGTTCATACTGTTCATACTGTTCATATTGTAAGATAATAACATAATACTATTTATTCCAGCATCCTTTGCACTATGCTCCACATTTAAAATAATACCTATCGCAATTCACTCCTGCATACTTTGCACTCTTCATTGCACTAATTGCACTATTGCCTCCATATTGTTTCTGTTATGAGTATGTATATATTAGTTTGTATATATTGTTTGGTTGTTTAGTATGTGTAAGCACATTGTGAGCAACGATGTTCCAAAGAAAAATTCCTTGTACGTGTCCTCATACCTGGCAAATAAAGCTGATTCCGATTCTGATATTGTATGAAAACTTATGTGCATGCCTGTGGAGATACACATGCTTGCAGGAGTCAGCTTTCAAAAATGTTACACCATAAAGAGTTTTGCCAGTAAGAGTATTTTAATTAAGCTTATATGTTTTGGCTATCAGTTTAAACATAGTCCTTTTCGTTTGGATCTGGAGAGGTGTGAGGGTTCAAACTTGTCCTCTGGGTGATGCGATTAGAGGACACTAAATCCTCGTTCTGTTAATTAGGGCTCAAAGAAATATTGTGGATGAGAGAAAATATCTTGGCGCAAAGCATCTGTGAGGGATGCTCATGGGAAATTATTGTTTTTAAGTTGATAAGTTGTTGTGCTCCTAGCTGAGTAAAAGGGGATTTTAGGATTAAAATCCAAACAAACTGTCCAAATGAACTAAAGAGCAAGGTAAGAATCTGTAAAAGGAAATCACTTTCACACGCGGTACACAAACAAAATAAAGTTCTGATGTAGTCAGTTGAAATTCTACTTCAGCAGCATTTATGCACATGCACTGACTCACGTGCGCATCCCCCCCACACACACACACGGATTCCCACACATGCTGACACAAAAAGCCTGTCAAACAATATTATGAAGGAGCCAACAATCCTTCATGCTAATCAAGATAAATAGCTTCTACTGTAGCAAAGTTAACAGGCTCCATTTGATGCCGCTCTAATTTTCATTTCTTATCTGAGAATAGGCAAACTGTGAACATGAAGTTTTGGATAATATTTAAAAGCTTGAATTCAGCCACATGATGAATGTGGTTACAGTTGGCAGATAAGAGAAAGACTAATGGGTCGGAGGCTGCCAGTTTTACAGCACCATGACAGTCGATGTTAACCCTGTGGTTTTCTAACCTACTCTTCAGACACTTTTCATTTTGAAAATAATTAATGTGTTCAAAAACATGACAAATTGTCAAATAGATCAAAGTAATAATAACTTACAAACCGGTGTGTTAGAAGTTTGAGATTCACATTTTCATTTAGGTATTGAGCTGACACTAATCAGTATTAGTGTAATCTGATATACAACATAATAATGCTTGACTCAGCATACACATAACTGTGTGAAGACAATAAAAAGGAGACAAACCATTATGAGTGTGTCAACAAATTAGCCTAATGAGAAATCTCCTTTAATTTTGCAGAAAATGATAGATGCTGATGCCGTAACAATTCCAAGCAACAATTTTGGTATAATGTTGTAGACTTATTAATAGTACCTTTTGAAATACCTTATGTATGTTGCATGTTCTGTGTATTATGGAAGAAGCATATCAAGCTAAATATTTAAACAAATTCTGTTTGTTCAACAAGAAATCAACTTGTTTCTCCACCACACAACAACAAACTGACAAGTGCCGCAACTGTGTTAATGCTTTATTTCACACACATCAAGAAGTAACCATATATCTGTAATTAATATAATTCATTGCATTTGATACCAGTTGATGTAGAATTTGAACTGGCAAGGTAATTGTACTTACACTCTCTTGCACTATGATACCAGTTCACCTTTCTGCAATTTTATTCCACACCGCTCCTTTAAACATGCAATCTAACTTTACTGTACTGTACTATTAACATCTTCCATTGTGTTTTGTACTATTTATGTGTGCATGGATGCTAGGTGTATGTATATTGTGTGTAAGCTATTAGACATCTTAGTTTCCTTCTGGATAAATATCTCTCTCTCTCTCTCTCTCT
>NC_045742.1:8549665-8553460 GCF_008692095.1 Etheostoma spectabile
CTCTCTCTCTCTCTCTCTCTATCTATCTAGCTATCTGTCTATCTATCTAGTCAGACAAGTAATGGCTTATGACATTAATTGCCAGTAAGAATTATGGACAGAAAGTGCATGTAGCTTTCATTAATGATACTCTTATTTTGGAGGGCTTGTTGGTTGTAGGCTGTTTGAAACCGAAATTGACAGAACTTCCAATATTTGTAATCTGCTTTTATTTGTCTTACATAATATATACTAATGTGTGATCATACACATGGTAATGGGTCAAAGTATGTTATGGCAATTGTTGATAGTAGTAGATAATAGTTGATGAAATCTAAAGAAATATCTTTAATTTACAAAAAGCAGGTCAATAACAGCATATTCGTTTGACAGTTTAAAATTAAAATGCTTCTTTGTGTGATCTCAGTCAGTGGATTTACTTATCAGCTTTTCCAGATTCTTTGTGTTCGAAACTCATGCAGTGACACATGGTTCTCTGCTACACTGCTCTCCCTAGTGGTGCTACGCCTCCACTGCATTCACAAGAAAAACATTCACACCACTCAAATAAATTGTAAACGTATAATTTGAACAAACAGAACTAGTCGATTCTGGATGTTCATGTTGCTAAATTTGTAGAACACAAACACATTAGGATGCTTTGAACAAGTGAAGAGCTGTAGATTCCAACAAAAAGAACCAGATCAGGCAAATCGCTTCCGTCAACCGCGTACCAAAGAGCAATGCTGCAACTGATCACTAAGCAACATTTTCCAGTTCAGGCTCTCCTTGAAACAGCCCAATTAGCCGTTAGCGTGCTGATCCCACTACCACTGGGCTCTGCAGCCGTTAAATGTGCTTTCTTAATGAACCGAGAGGTGAGGCCTTGTCTGTGATCCAACCGGGTGGGACACAAACACAGAGGCAATAAAATCAATTGGCTCGCCATTCCTCTGCTCACTCTGTCATATTTTTATATCACACACAGCCTATGCCATCCACCAATTAATGCTACATTTGCTCATAAATAGATGTGCTGCTCCCTGAAAACAGAGTGGGTTGCACTATAGAAATCTATGTAGTCCAGGATTACTTATGTACATGCACTCAAATACTGTACCTTAATTCAATTTTTAGGTACTCTATTAGAGTATTATCACTCATTCACTAGTTACTAATTGTGATTAAGATTTTACATACAAAACATGTGATCAGTTTATGAAATAGGATGCATCACATGTAGATTAAACTACTTAAAAGTAAAAAAAAAAAAAAGTAGTTGTAATTAGCGGCTCCTTCACAATCTACATTAAAGTAGTAATAATGATCCAAATAAGTAATTATAAAACATTCTGCATAATGTAGTAGTACTTCTGAAACTCACATACTGTACTTCTGTAGTTTTATATAGTATACTTGTATATATGGGACTTGCAATGAAGTATTTTATAGTGTACTATGTTACTTGCAGTAAGTCAATGATCTGGATACTTACTCCACCTGGATTTTACATGGGTGTTTTTTTGCATTTAT
This sequence comes from Etheostoma spectabile, assembly GCF_008692095.1. Classification (NCBI taxonomy): domain Eukaryota; kingdom Metazoa; phylum Chordata; class Actinopteri; order Perciformes; family Percidae; genus Etheostoma; species Etheostoma spectabile. The sequence continues at coordinate 8,551,178 of NC_045742.1, forward strand.
TATCAATCTTCTGTGCTTTTTACCCAACAGAAATGCTGTTTATTTCCTGTAAAATTCTCCCATTAAAGTTTATTGACCTTTTTGGAACTTTTAATGTCACTTTGGTCAGGCTAAATGCCCTGAAATGAACCTAGAGTGGTGGCTGTGGGTGTTCCAAGGGCCCCTGCAGTACACCAACTTGTCAGGGCAGGACAGGGCTCAGAGGTGGGTAAATCTGCCTCCAGTGCCCCAGGGATGAGGGATTACCCTGGGCTATTTAGCTGCCTCCAAACAGGTGAGGAGCCAGGTTAGACATGACAGACTTTGTTGGGGTGTCCAGGGCTTAGGGATATTACTTTAAAAGCAACTCGGTGGGTGTTCCCGGTGCTCTCTCCCTGTCTTCTCTTGGTTGTTTGTTTGTCAGTCATTAGAGATCAGGCATTTTGTGTGGGTAGTAGTTCTTAATCCGAGTAGTAGTGATTATAGGGGCAGTCAATAGAAGCTAATTGTGTGCACTGTGGAGTTAATAACACAAGCGTAATCAGTCGGCTTTAAATAATGAAGTCATCTTGTATTGTGTTGCAGGGCTTTCTTAGCTTATTTCTTATAACGAAAAACAGCCCAATGCTGTCACTGAACCAATCTGATTCTGATTCTGAGTCTGATTAAAGAGTTTTTCTGGAAGAATATTATCATTTTTGACCAGTGCTGGTGATCAAAGTACTTAACTAGCATTGTTACTGGGCCCACGCCTCAGACATAAACCCGATCTAAGCTTGGGACTTTGTGTGCCTTAATAAAGTCCTAATCACTGGGAAGCATTGTTTATTTTCTGTTACACTGGCCCTGGGGCCACACAATTTAAACCCTCTGGCACTGCGGCTTTCCCTCAAAGCCTCACATATCCGCTAAATACCATCAGAGATCTGAGACTTTTCCTCGACCGTCCCTTACATTAATGTTTGTGTAAGTGACCCGACTCGGCCTCTCAGGCATCACTTTCATTCACTATTAGTACATCAGCTTTTGCTAAGCAAAAAATATGGCGTTTATTGCACAGAGACAGGTATTATTTATTACCTATTGTCAAGAAGATGTGGCTCTGATGCATGAAATTTCTTTAATGTTTGTAATTTAGGATTTTTAGCTTGTTTTGCTGTTACTCAAACTAGTCTGGTTAAGAGCAGTATTTTAACGCTGATAAATACAAGAGGAATATGTGGAAAATGTTGATGTAAAGCTAGAGTTATGTCAAAATACAGAGTACATAAGCACTTGAATAATAGACAAAGTATAGTTTTATAGACAGCTTAACAAGCTAAATTCAAGTAAACATGGCAATCTGGACTTTTTTGTTGTACTAACTCTTTAAAAAGTTGTGTGTATTTGCAGTAGCAAACAAATGTTTTAAAAAGATTTGATGGTATTTGCTTGGAGTATTTATAATGTGGATTTGTGGATCTTTGCTATCACAACACCACCTAGTGGATCATGCTGTTTTTACAGCCACATGAGACGCTTCTCTGTCCTACATAACGGGCAGTGAACAGAGTTTCTGAAAAAGTCAATACCCAAATCATTTTCAAAATAATATCAGATCCTGTAGGTCTCTGTACACTGGATATCTCAATAAGGAGCAAAAACATCCCATCCCAATTATCATTGACTGTCACTGATATTCATATCAAGGCCAGATTTTCTCCGTTTGCTCAGGGAACATCCTATTCAAGCAAATGTGTTTGCTCATACTCTCAAGACATGTGGGCTGAGGAATGAAATATCAAACAGGACAACTGTTTAATGGGATGCAAGCACACACACACACACACCGCATGCACGCTACGCCACACACCACCACACCCCACACACCCCCACACACACACACACACACACACACACATATACATACACATATACATACACACACACGCTGTATTTCTCAAACACAAGCAAGTGAATCTGTGGACACGCACTCAATGACACTCCACATCTCAGTCTCCTAAATGAGATTTAGTCCTCTATCATGCCTGCTGAATGATCCACGACAGCACTGTAGATTTTACATTAATAATGTGTGAAGGAGAGAAAGTGACAAAGAGATTGAGAGAAGCGGGAGATGTGTCCTGTTGTGTTCTGGGACAGAGGAAGGCTAGATTACCCATGTGCCAGGGGAATCTAATGCAATTACGAGTGTTTGCATACACCATGTGTCCCCTTCCGTCTGCACAGCGGCATCGGGACTGCACCCGTCGCCATCCTCCCATTCAACTCGCTTGTTTGTTTTCAGTATTTACGCCACCCCAA
>NC_045742.1:8553470-8559015 GCF_008692095.1 Etheostoma spectabile
TCCTCATCACCAACACCCCTCCTCATTTGCCCCTGCCTTCAATAACACTAATTAAAGTAAACCAATAAGGTTGGGGGATGGACCAGATTTAACTCCAACTCAGAACACAGAAGTCAAAAGAGACATTCGGGGGGAGTGTGTGTGTTTGGCAGGCAAAATATACATTATTTATAACGCAAGAAAAAAGGCCACATAGGGAGAGAGGAGGTTTGTTTAAGAGATTAGCAGTGGCCTGCTTATTAGATTTAGCTCTCATTCCCAGTCATTTGCCTATTCTTCAACAATCACATGCCTTCCACAAAGAAGTTGCCAGATTATTGATTAAAATCCAATTTGACTTTAGATAGATATATAGACAAACAGAGAGACAGACAGACAGAGATGGATGGATAGATAGATAGATAGATAGATAGATAGATAGATAGATAGATAGATAGATAGATAGATAGATAGATTGATAGATAATGTAATATTATTTGGATAGAAACTTTGCCCTTTGCACTCTATCTAGCAGGGCAGCCCTAGTTTGACGTTCTTATTTTGACTATACCCTGGGACGTGGATGACATTTCATTTTTGTGTATTTAGTTCCAAGGATGATATTAAGCTAATCTGCCCATGCTGCTGTTTGCTCTTAGGGATTTGGGAAGGATAGGCAAACGCGAAGCACACAGAGACTCCAGCTAAGATGAGGGGCAGCAGAGAGACTTTGGGTAAAGCGACGAAGCCGGGGTGGTGGGAGCGAACTGTTGGCTTTCTCAGTGTGAGGTTGTGAGGATTACATATTTGATAGGAAATCCTCTTCTAAAGTTTAAATCTGTGTGTTTTTCTGGCAGCAGAGTTGACCTTACAAGTGAACCTTCTTAAAAACTGACTTCCCAAGGGCATTCAGGATATATTTTACTTTGCTAATGCAAGTCAAGATTAGTAAGAGACATGACAAATAACAGAATAACTACAGGTGGTACAAAATCACCATGATGTACCACTTTAAAGTCAACTAGTTGTATGGTGGTCCTTCTGCAACCCATATTGTGTCTTTGAACCCTACATTTACATCATTACCAAGTCGCTAAAGGTCGTATTGCATTAATTGTATATTTAAATTATGTTTACTAGATATACTAGGCCTACAGATGTCCCGACTTCAGTATGACTTGTAACGAGTCACAATTCTACTTCAATAGAGTAGTTTAGTTTATTTATTAACCAATAAATGTCCTGAAATAAACTGTGAACATCCAATCAGATTGCTCTACTGCCATGTACTGTTCTTAACATCTTTTGATGTGTGAGTGTACGTATGCAACATAAAAACAACTAAACTGCATATATCATTAGCCCTGATTAAAAGCTCTCAAGTAATTGTATTATTAACTCTACAGTTAGTGAGTCTTAGCCAGTGCTTGACGCCAGCTATGCAAACTGATGTGAAAGGTAATGCCAAAATGTGAAGAAAAATCAAAAAACTCTTTCATTCACTCTAATCGTTCAGTATATTTTACTCAGCCTAAGTGCAGCTATATACTTAAAAAAATATACGTAAATGTTAATTCAGCATTACTCACTTCAATCCTGTCTGCCAATATAATTGAAAACTATGGGATGCTTGAGAATGAGTAATGGGCACAGGCACCTATAATGGATCGTTTCAGGTTTCTTTTCTTTTTACCACAATTACCAGCCAAAGAAGTGTTTCAACTGTGTTCAGTTAGAAGTGTATTTTTTGGGATTGGCCCAATCCTTTTGTGGCCTGGCAGCAGGCCAGGAACAGTGATTTGGGAGCCTCATCTTTGGACAACAGTGAACAGTGAGTGAGCAACAGTGAGTTTTTGGGTGGAGAAGGAGAAAAACAGAATGATGTACTTTACTGTGACAGTATAACAAGGTAACTATGACTCACCGCACACTCCTTTAGATTTTTTTTTGTTCTACCACAACCTTGAGACTCATTTGAAGTCAAGCTGGAAGATATATCAAGAGTCATCAGAGCCAAAATCTGTTTCATAGCCAAGCACAAAAAGTACAAAAACATTTTTGTTTTTGCACTTTTTCCCCCCAAGAAAAACATGAATACTGCGTATGACAATGCAGTTGCCATTCAGCCACTTAGGCGTCGAAACACATTGTCCCAATTTTAGTATCACTTTTTTGGCTTCAAGAGTTTAGAGTTTTAGTTTGTTTTTAAGATTATTTTTGGGGAATTTTCGGCCTTTATTTTGACAGGACAGATAAATACACAAAAGGGGAGAGAGAGGGGGAATGACAGGCATCAAAGGGCCACAGGTCGGAATGGAACCCGGGCCCGCTGCATCGAGGAGTGACACAACAGGGGTGCCCACTCTACCAACTGAGCTATCATGGCACCCCAAAAATATTTTCATCACTTATAAGACATGACATGGATTGGCTACAAGTTATATTTCTGACCTGATAAGCTCATATGTAGGCTACAGTTCTAGGGTGCACACTTATACCAACAGAAAAGGCTCCGCTCGCGCTGTCTAAAGCCTAAAGTTGCTATCATGGGTGCATTTGCTGTCATTGCACCTGAACTGTAGAATTATCTATACCATCCACATCCTGCACTGCTACTAATTTATTTTCTTGTAACTATGTTACTATGTTGTAGTGCTACACAAATAATGTACTTGATACAAAAGTAACAACTCAACTGTTTTATAGCACATAGTAACATCTAAGAAAACAAAACAGCAGCGGTAGAAGACATTCTTTATGGACTGCATCACTGAACATGCATACATTCTTATCGTGTATAGACTATTGTAGATTGTTCCATATAAGAATACAACCGGTAATTTCATACCAATTATATTCTTACACACACACACACACACACACACACACAAAACCTTTACAAACATTCCCAGGAATTACCCAAGCCCCATGTGGCTGCGGAAAACCGGGGAGGGGTAAACTGAGCAGGTTTGGGAGGTAGCTAAAGCTTCCAGTACTTTCCTCATGCTTGTGAACTTCTTCTCAGGGATTAGGGGGTAAACACACAGGGTCTGAGAGAAATATCTCCCCCTACCTTCAGCACAAAACCACATTAAATGACTCTGTTGACTCAACGTTGGCACGCTGAAAAAAAAGCATTATGGCAGATAGGGTAGGGCTGCGTCCAAGTCTGTCGTGGATGAGTTCTGTAAAGCCCACCAGGTCAAATGGTCTATAATCGGACCTTTTCAAGGGAACTATATTCAATCTTTGACTTTTATGACAATAATAATTAAAGACACATAAATACATACAGACATTCTGATTCTGCAATCAAGGTATGGAATGCACCTGTAACTGAAATAATATATTGTACATTTTCTTGGCTATGGATGCCATTTTTGGACACGGGTCATTTATGACAGATTCAAAAGAGCTAAAATAAGGCAAACAATCTCAATGTATGACTCCTTCCCACACATGTCAGTAATGTTCTGTGTGACCAATGAGGCAGAGACTAAACAAAGGAGTGCCATGATAGCACCTTAGAGCTAATCTCTCAATTACTACTTTACTGCTGCTGTCAGACAAAACACAACAAAAGCTTAGACCTGTCACGCAATATAGCCCCTTATTTGTGTGTGTGTGTGTGTGTGTGTGTGTGTTTGCTTGTGTGTCTCTTTGATAATAGCTATGTGTGGTCTGTCTAATCCTGTTCTTTGTTGTCTATTTCTGTTGCAACTTAACTATAAAACACTGACACAATATGATAGACAAGTTACAAAATAAGAAACACTTGGTGTTGCATGGCTCAATGAGAAGAGCATGATGCAGTCATTATCAGGTTTAGGGGTTTTGTATTACAATATGGCCTCTGAAGTGTGGTGACACCAAGTTTTATATTGTATGTATGGTGAGTGCCAACGAAATGTCTCATTTTCGTACACTATTCTAAAGAAAATGTGTCTCCCACTATTTGTTTTTTTCTCTTGCCTAAGTACGATGTTCGCACTTCATCATGGACTGCATTTGACACGTTATACCTGCACATTATTGTAAAAGTAGACTACTGTTGCCCTGTAAAACGTCACTACTCAAAATTAAATTCAAGCCAAAACATCCTTAATTTCTTTTTAAATGTTAATATGTTGGAGGCTTTCACTTGATAACGAAACCTTACTGTCACTTAAGCAGCAGGAAACTAGTCGCCTCTCCAAAACACTAGGCCTTGTATTGCACTGTCCTCTAGTGAAGCAGGGTATATTCCACTGACACAGGAGATGAAGCTAGCCTTGTCCGAGAAAGACTGGGGATGTCACAGGCATTGCCTGGCATTAGCTGTATAATGGCCAGGATTTACTGATAAAGCGGGGGCCTCACACTGGCAGTCTTTAGTGACCTAAGTTGGCTGTTCTTCCATAGCCGTTGGGGATCTACAGTACATCCATCCCTCTATCTCTCTGTCTAACCGACTATCTCTTTCAGACGTGCTTTCCCCTCTAACTTGATTCTCGGAGATGTTAAAACAGTAGCTTTATTTCGACTGATTTTTGTGCTTTCAGCAGCCGTTAAGACCAACAGGTGTACAAGCAATGTCATTTTACAGAATATAAGCCCTGGAATGGGTTTGAACTGGGAAGAAGAAAAATAATGCCTAATTAAATGGCTAATTAAAACAACCAAATGTTCCTGCTTATATTAATTTACTAGGCTTTTTCTCACAGCAGATATGTTGTCATAGTGGATAAATGTTACAAATTCAATGTCCCAGTAAACCATGACAGTGAGCAAGCATGTAAAATATCAGGACCCTGAAACAGAAGCCACTTAATGAGAATCACCCATCAATTTTATCACTTACACCAGTCTTTTTCCTAGTATGACATCTCAAAACTGTACTGCAATAACAAATATAAAACCATACAAACATTACAAGACCAAAATTTAACTAAGCTAGGGATACGTAATGGTATAATTTTGGGTTTCTGATGGATATACTGGATATATTTGCCATGACTTTAATTTCAGTTGAATCCGAACGACAGTTTTTTTTATGATAGTGTAAATGGATATTGCCGTATTATATTTTTTGTTGTTTTTAACAAGAAAACACTGGCTTTGTTCAAATAGAGGGTTTTATTGTAAACAGTTTTTATGTTCTCATCATATTTAATGTGCCATCTGTCACACAGGAATGTAGCATAGTAAATAGGAAGAAATCTCTTGAAGGCAAGGCAGCACCTTTTGACATTTTTTTTCCCAGACATGCTTTTATTTGTGTGACGGCATTTACCTCATCTGGCATTTCTGTTCGTCAATTAGCTCCATGAAGACTCAGGCTTGAAAGAGTTGTAATTTGTAACAAAAAAACAAATTAGCATAGAAATAGAAATAAATGTAGTATTCAAATTCAAATGTTAGCGGTCTCTATTTCTATTCCACTTTATGCCAAAGTTTCCTATACAAAGGGTATCTGCAGAAAAGTTGCACAGATGCATGTGAAACATGATAAGACAGTTTAGACTATCAAAAATGTGTACAGTGCTGTGGTTGGAATTCAAATAGCATGTCCTCCATGTCTTAGTTG
>NC_045742.1:8559025-8562893 GCF_008692095.1 Etheostoma spectabile
TGACAATTCTAAAGGGGAAAAGGTAGGAGACTTCCGGTCATCACATTGGATAGTTTTACCATATATGAAGCATACACGTCCCCAAGAAAGCCTTAGAACTCTGTCAGCTTGTCTAACATTTATATATTAGGAGTCACACAACCACCTGTCAAAAGTGGTCTTTGCCCATCTTTTGTTCTCCCTCCTTTTCTATCTCCATTCTCTGCATTATTCTGCTTTCTATTTCTTTACAACGTTCTTTACTTTAAGATTCTTTGGGAGGATGAAGGGGCGTCTAAACTGTGTGATCTGTGATTGATAGCATACAGGCAGATGAGACCAACAGAAGCAGAACAGCACCAATTTATTTTCCATTTTAAATAAAGATGGAAAAGTAGGTAGAACTGCCAAGGGTATTCATTTGATCTGAACGGAACTTCAATAAAACAAATTCCTCCGACAGCTATTTCTGTTCTTCTCCGAGAGGCATTCCCCCAACAACCTTTTGTCTTCTTTACTGACAGCCCACAACTGTTATTTTAGCCCTTCTAACCATTAAATCAATGTATAATATTACCAAGGACGAAATTTGGTAGGCCTGACCACATGAAGCAGATACTTGTTGATGGGTGATGACAGATTCAGCCATTTGTTTCCTGTGTCTTTTACCCCATATTCTATACAAAGGTATGTAATTTTAACTATCGTTTCATATTGATATCAGGACCAGAATCCCTGTAGAGCTGCCAAATATGACAGATGTAAAGAGACTAGGTCTTGGTGTTACTGTGGATGCTGTTTATTTCTTTTGAACTTCATTTGGTATTATTTCACACAAATGCACTGGGCATTCAGTGGGGTTTCTCCCTGTTGATAAAGTGTTGGATAAACTAGAAAAAACAACCTCAGAAGTTAATATGAATAAAAATACAGAGTCCTTTGCAGGTATAAGTAACTTTATAAAGATAAATGGCATTTATGGACACAAATGCTGAAGCTTAACACTGATATAAGACTGCCATCTAGTGGCTAATGTGGACACTTATCAAGCAAGGAAAACATTTTTTTTAGAAAGAAAGTAGTGAGATGTTCACGAATACACTGCAGAGTTGTGTGCAAAACGTCATTACAATGACACAAAATGTCAGTTCTTCATATTACATGAGCCACTAGCCTCCACTGGGTTCAGACTGATGACAGTACGGATTCTAAAAAAGAAAGAAAAAAAAAAAAAGAGATTGTTAGGATAACTGAAGTCTTTGAGTTTTTTTAACATTCTCTGGTTGAAGCTTCTCCAATGTGAATATTTGCAGGTTTGAATATCTCTTGGTTTTGGGCTGTTTGTTGGGCAAAAAAAAACCCATTTCATTTAACCTTTGGATTCTGCAATTTGAATCTTTTTTGAAATGTTAAAGGTAAGCGATTAATAAAGAAAATAATAGGTAGTTGCAGCTGACAGAGACAATAATATATAAATTAATATATACAATACATTTATATCACACATACACTGCTGTAAAACTTGCAGTTTGTAAAATTCTTAATATTTTTTAAAAGTATTAATTATATTCTAAATTGTTCCTGTTAACCACAATAAATGTCTTTTTATTTTAGACAGACATTCTGTGTTGTGTTGGAAACTGTTTAAAGATAAAATAGAGCAAAGATGGCCACAGCAGCAGTTTGACAAACCACTGCTAGGTCAATATGTTTAGACAAAATACTGCACAGGACTTCTACCGGATTCCATTCTCATTTTATGAGAAATCTTTTGGTTCTTGTTTATATATTCAAACAGGCCATTCTGACACTTTGCTCAGAGTATTAAGCAATAGACCAGCGAGGAAGTTAAAGCTTCAGGGGAGTACAGTGCTGAAGTGCAAACATTGTACTTAGGCAAGAGAAAAAACAAATAGTGGGAGACACATTTTCTTCAAAATAGTATACGACAATAAGACATTTCGTTGGCACTCACCCTGCAAACTATATAAAACTTTGTGTTACCACACTTCAGAGGCCTTATTGTTACACTGCTAAACCTGATAATGACTGTATCATGCTCTTCTCATTGAGCCATGCAACACCAAGTGTTTCTTATTTTGTAACCTGTCTAATCATATTGTGTCAGTGTTTTATAGTTAAGTTGCAACAGAAATACACAAAAAAAGAACAAGATTAGAAAGACCACATTTGGCTATTACCAATAAGACACACACACTCTGGCTGGGCTTTGCATAAGCCTGGTTACAGTTCAAAGGCAAAGTACACTGTGCAACTAGCTCGCCCTGACACCACGCGAGCCACACACACACACACACACACACACACACACACACACACACACACACACACACACACACACACACACACACACACACACACACACACACACACACACACACACACACACACACACACACACACACACACACACACACACACACACACACACACACACACACACACACACACACACACACACACACACACACACACACACACACACACACACACACACACACACACACACACACACACACACACACACACACACTTACCCGTTACCACTGTTATATCTTTAAAGGCACATTGATTTGATCCCAGGGAGGTGTTGGTGATAACTCATCCAGCTTCAGCTTTTATTCATGTAGTCGTCACCAGCTTAGGCACATCCTCCACACTCTTCCAACCTTTAGAAGAGCAAAACTAAATGAATCCTCTGACACCAACACAGCGGACATTAATGGGCCCTTAAGAAAGGCATCTTTCATCATCTCTTTATACCATGGGTCTCAAACTCGCGGCCAGGGGGCCAATTGCGGCCCCGCGGAGGATATTTTGTGGCCCCCTACTTGACATCAAAGTTAAGTGTTAGTGCGGCCGCGCGTTCTGAAACTTTTTGTCATTGCGCTTGTCACTTATGGGTACCCGTAGTAGTCTCTGACAGCGGCGTGACGGTTGTCAAGCTAGCTAGTACTCTTTGCGGCAAATGCCTGAGGTTTGACAAGTGTGATGTCTGTGTTGTGAAATTACACAACCATATCAGATCTAGGGGCTTAAAGCACCGGCAGTTCCGCGCCCTGTTTGGAGGAAATAGTTAGTTTTTTTGGAAATATTTGATGCGCCCAGCAAACCCAGACTCTACTTCCAGCGGCCCCCAAGTAACTTGAGTTTGAGACCCCTGCTTTATACAGTCCTAGTCCGAAGTTGAACTTATTATGCATTTCTTTGTCATTCTTATTACCATAAAATGTGTTGCTTAAGCATTACGAAAGGCCATTTTGCAAAACCTAATAGACCTGGTAACTTCTTTTAAGTTTACCTCCAAAATAAGTCCCCTTCAAGGTGCGTCCCATAAGGATCTTTTCAACCACAATGCTCATTGCTTCCGTCTCCGTCCACCCAACAATGACACAGGTGCCCCAGGCATCTATTGTAGACTCAAACGCAGCACTCTAGTACAACACAAAGCACCAGTGGTCTTAAATAATACTCCTCTAAAAATATATTTAAAAATTCACAAAATATGATCAAACTACAATGGTGAAAAAAATGTCAATTGCACAATTCCAAATTGTGTATGTCAAAAATTGTGTAATTGTGTCATATTTTCTCTATGCAGAACTTCTGAGCATACCTATGTGCAGCTACTGCATTACAGACCTACTTTGCAGTGACACTGCACAGACTACTAAAAGATTCCTGCTGAAATTGAAAATTATTGAAATTGAACAATATATTAACGTTTTACGGTACTTAAATATATGATAGGTAAACCTAAGTCACCTTACACACAGCTACAATGATTTAACAATAAATAACAGTTGCACTATTAACAACTAACAACTAAATACATGTTGAGTTGGTATGCTAACCAGAGCCCAGAGGG
>NC_045742.1:8562903-8566082 GCF_008692095.1 Etheostoma spectabile
TGGCATTTTAAAAGTAGCCTACATTTCCTTTAGCTAGCTAACGGTACACTACAGAGAAAGTGTGATATTTTTACGTCCGTTTTGAAGCGACAAAGGGAAAATATTTCAATTGACACATTAACTGGAACCGAAATGAGGAACCAAAATTTGCATTCTAACCTTGTCCAATTCCTACCGGTCGCGTAGGAACCGGTTCCATAGTGGAACCGGGTTTCGATACCCTACCCTAATGTACACCCACCATAACACCTGGACTTCCAACACACTCCAGAGCGTAGTCCACGCCTCCCTCTGTCATCTCCACCAGAACCTCCTGAATGGGCTTGCTGAATTTTGTGGGGTTGACACATTCAGTGGCACCAAACTCCTTGGCTTTCTCAAACTTCGCAGAGTTGATGTCCACACCAATGATCCTGGTTGCCCCGGCAACCTTGCAGCCCATGACAGCTGCCAGTCCGACAGCTCCGAGCCCAAACACGGCACATGAGGAACCTTTTTCAACCTGGATGCACGCACTTTGGGAGTCAGTCAACCAGAAAGCTGTTTGAAAGATGTCTGACAAGATCACTCTACCATGTTTAAAAATAACTTTGATATAGTACATTTTGCTTTCATTCTTCTGAACATATCCAGTATACACATTCTATTTACCTTATACTGGCCCAAGATATTATTATGAAAGGAAAAATTCTTATCAGGCACACAAGAATGCTTTGTCATTAGTTTAGTTTCATTCACACATTCACTTTGTTTTCAGTTAGGAGTGACCCTTACATTGCTCTTGAGCAATCCAAAGTTGGTGCAATGTTCAAACCAGTTAAGCTATTTTCTTCTATTTTCATTTTTCTTGATGCTGTATATCAACTACAGATGGTGCGATTTTTTTGCTTCCCGATACCGATTCTGATACCTGAACTTGTGTATCGGCCGATGCCGAGTACTGATCCGATACCAGTGTGTCATGTATTTTATTATGTTTTAACAACTGTATACCACTATCCCTGAATGGATGTGATATGATTTCTATCTTTGTTATTGTCCTGGCTCAGGTTAAAATCTTTGTGAAACAAGAACAAACAAACAATGAATGCCACAGAACTTTCTTTTATCATCCGGGTTGACAGTCAGTTATAACGGAAAAATAACATAAATTACTTTAACATCGATTTTTTTAGAGCTTTATTATGTGGTGTCTGATTGGTGCATAAACTCCAGTACTTCCCAATACTGATATCAGTGTTCTAGGCAGTATCGGAGATATCATAATTGGAACATCTCTATTTTCAACAAAACTTTCTTTGTTTGGTTTTGTATTTATCTTATTTTAATATGCAAAACCCCCCTTTGTTTACCCCACAGTACACTTATGTGGTGTTATCTGGTAGGGAAAATAAATAACTACAGTCTTACTATGTACTGTTAACACTGGGCAGCAGCAACTTGTCAAATAAAATTGTCAAAAATTCCAAATACTAAATTTAACTAAGATGTTTTCTTTTAGATAGTAAAATAACTTTGTTAATTAAAGATATATATATATATATATATATATATATATATATATATATATATATATATATATACACACACACACACATACACAACTGTTTATCAATGTTCAATATGTAAGTGTAAGTAAATCTTGGTACATATGTTGCATTCTTCTTGTTCTAAGGACATGCAGAGTACAAGAAGAAGCAGATCTGTATCCTCTTACCTTGCCTGTATTAATAGCAGCACCATAACCAGTGGAGACACCACAGCCTAGTAGACACACTTTGTGTAGCGGTGCATCGCTTCTTATCTTTGCAAGTGAGGTATCGGGAACGACAGTGTACTGGGAGAAAGAACTGACGCCAAGGAACTGGTACACCTGCTGCCCCTTGCAGGATATCCTGCTTGTGCCATCAGCCAATACACCCACTTGTGTATTTGCCCTAAAAGCCACAAAAAAGGAAACTGTGAGTAGTTAAACACAATGAACACAATAGTGCTTTGTGTGTGTTAACAGGTTGTAATACAATTTTTTTTTTTAAATCACCAGTTCTTCCTGCAATGATTGGTTTTAGGACTGCGACACCGTTCACATTCCCCACATTGTGGCAGAAAAAGAGGAATAACTTTGTCGCCTGTGAAAACGACAAAAAAAACAGGCTGACAACTTCATTCAGACTCACATGTCGTGTCATGTTGTTTGCTGTGAGCTGTACAATGCACCTGGTGAGAATTTGGTGACTTCAGGACCGATGCTCTCCACTATCCCGGCTGCTTCGTGGCCGAGAACCAATGGGAATGGTCTGAACGTCATCCCTATTCCAGCTTCGTACAGGTATGCCAGGTCTGTGTGGCACACGCCTGTGGCAACTATCTGTACAAACAGTTTGCGAGCTGAATCACGTTACAGTTTTAGGAAATGGATGTTGTTGATATGCAAAATTGAGAATGAGTATTTCCTGTCAGCATTTGTTGCTTGCATGATGAAAGTAAAAACAGAAATGAACATTGTGTGAGTGATACAAGTCTTACTCTTATGTCTATGCCAATATGTCACTTGAAAATAATGAAAACACTGCATTCGGATATATACTTTAACATAATCAAATTCAAATGATCACCGCTGAAAAAACAATACCTGTTAATCAACGATAGCAAGTTTGCTGTATTTGATCACATGTTTTCTTGCATTACAGACAAACTTGTGATAAGCAGCTGACCTTGATGCGCACTTCATGGACTTTAGGTGGTGCCACCTCCACATCCTCAATGGAGAGAGGCTTCCCGGGCTCCCATGCAACAGCTGCTTTGCATTGGATGACCTAAGAGAGACAAAAAAAATGTTTGTTGCTTGGTTGTGAGCATGGGCTGGGTTGGGAGTAACGCTGTCCCGTGTCACATGAGAAGACGGGGGAATGTTTTGGCTGGGCGTAGCCTGTTTCTGTTTTGATGGACAAATTGTTCTGTATGGTTACATAAGAGAGGCAAATTGGTTGAACATACAGTTGTAACAAGTGTTGCCTGGAGTCTCCAACAATAACATTTAGGCCTAAGTTACTATAGCTATAATAAAAATAAAAAATAAAAAAAACAGTAAATATATTGTAGACGAAGTTTTTTCTTACCTGACCTGCTGTTGACATTGTGAGTGGTTTTAACTAAAAATTGCCTGCATTTGAACAAAA
>NC_045742.1:8566092-8580427 GCF_008692095.1 Etheostoma spectabile
TATCGGAATATTTACAAATGCGTACATCAATCAAGTCTCAGAGGACTAACTATGTGCCGTTTAATTGGTGTCTGTAAAGTTATACCGACCCGCTCTCTTATTTATCTTGAAGATTCAACTGACTGTCTGCCGTGCTGCTCCTTTAAATATGAAGCGTGTGCGGCGGTAGAGCGTGGAGTGTGAATTTACGACACTTCCCGGTACTGGCATTTGTCTTTACGGCAGCCCTTGGTCACACGTGTTGTCATCGCATGGAAGTCTTTCGGAGTAAATAGCTGCAGCAAACCGATCACATCTGTGAGTAATCCAGTTTAACTGTGTGTAGACAGGGTTGCAAACTTTTTAAAGTGTATATTCTTCAAGTGAACAAATAACGTGTTGATATGCGGAAGACGATGCGGCTGAATTGTGTATCGTTAGTTTAATAATCTGAATTGAGCTAACGTTAGCATGTTAGCTAGAACTTCCGAAGTGCTTCTGACTCCACGATGTTAGGTCGTTGAATGCATTGGATTTACTCCACAGCCCATGCTCCATTTAACCAGCCATGGATTCGCGTGTCTTTTATGTTGTCTTTGCTTTCTTCTGACTCATTGCCTCTCCTTTTGTGTCGTGTTTCTCACAGAGGACTTGAAGAAACATGTCTTTCAGAGGAGGAGGTGGACGAGGAGGGAGAGGAGGTGGAGGAGGCAGAGGAGGAGGTGGATTCGGAGGAGGAAGAGGAGGTGGATTTGGAGGAGGAAGAGGAGGTGGATTTGGACGTGGTGGGGGGAGAGGTGGTTTTAATAGACAACAAGACTACGGTCCTCCAGAGTATGTCGTCGGTAAGATGATGAAGCCAGTACTGCTGAGAAGAGAGCTTGTTGTGTCCGCGCATGTCCAAACTAGTTAAGCCCAGCTCCAGTATCCATCCGTCACATTAAAAACCAAGCATTCAGCCTTTAAATGCCAACACTTGTATGATGAGTTTTGACTAGAGCTGCACAATAAATCCCAATTTTGTCCAAATCACGATGTGAACTAGTGCAATATCCAAGTCGCAGGGGGGTGCAATATTTGTAAAAGGCAAAATAGGTGTCAACCCATTCTATAATAAAGTATTGTGGTGCTACAGAGACATAAACATTAGAATGATACAAAATGATCATTCCCTCCAATATCATGAATTGCAATATCAGTCAAAATAATCACAATTAGATATTTTCCTAATATCGTGCAGCCCTAGTTTTGACATTGCAGGAAAGTTAGCATAATTACTTTCTAATTCATAAATAACATATTTGTAAACATCGAAATTGGAATTACAACTAGAAAACTGAAATCTTTCTGAACACTGATGCTGTATATCAGTCCTTAGGCTGAATAATTTAGAAAGGCTAAAAGCTCACACAACAGACGCTGCAATCGTACAACCATCTTTGGTTTTCTGAATGCTCGAATGTTGTGGAACGAGTAGTTCTCTCTATTACCTCTACAACCTGTGAAATCCCAGTATTTGGATATCACCATCATGCTATCATAAGACACAAGCAGTGACGGGTATTTATACTTACAGGGTTTCAAGCCTGACTCAATGTTTTTTTTTGCCAACTCCCTTTTTTTTGATTCTTCAAAAACGTAATTGGCTGCTTTAATGTCTAAAGTAAGGAATGGCTTTAGAAAATGTGTTATTAAATGTTCTGAGTTGCAAACTTATCAAAATTATGTTTAAAGGGCTCATAAAGTCAACCAAAGGGAGGATAGTGGAACTGGGCATTTGTTGTAATGTCTAAAACACCCTTTACTCAGATAACTGGTTCATTGTGTTTCCGCTCTGCAGCACTGGGAGAGTTCGTGCATCCATGTGAAGATGACATCGTGTGCAAGTGTACGACAGAGGAAAACAAAGTTCCCTACTTCAATGCCCCCGTCTACTTGGAAAACAAGGAGCAGATCGGGAAAGTGGATGAGATATTTGGCCAGCTCCGGGACTTTGTATCCTTTCTATTTGGTCTCTGGACCTCTGAATCAACCCGTGTTGGGGAAAAAAGAAAAGTTCAACTCTGAGTTAAATATTGTTGCTGCTCAAAATCCTGTTAATTCCTTAACCTATCCCTGCAGTATTTTTCAGTAAAACTTTCAGAAAATATGAAGGCGTCTTCCTTTAAGAAACTGCAGAAGGTATACAAATTCATTTTAATGTAGTACATTTGCATACTTAAAAAATGTCAGTGCCTTTCTGTTTTACACTGTATGTGATTTGCAACGTCTCTTTTAGTTTTATATAGATCCAATGAAGCTTCTCCCGCTGCAGAGGTTCCTCCCCAGGCCGCCAGGAGAGAAGGGTCCGCCAAGAGGAGGCCGAGGGGGTCGAGGTGGAGGAAGAGGCGGTGGTCGTGGAGGTGAGAAATCCAAACTTCTAAAATTTCCTTTGGGATGAATAAAGTATTTATCTATCTATTTAAACTTTCTATCTAACTTAACTTTGTCTCATTTGAATAATTCCCGTCTCCTTTTATTGGTGAATGTGTAGCTCATTCTTGGGCAAAAAGAAAGCTCTTAGTCATTGGAGATTTTAAGTGTGGTTTATTTGTGCCGATTTAGAGCATGGCTTGTAAGAATGGTTTGATTAATTTAGCTGTTTTGTTTCAGGTGGTTTCCGAGGTGGGCGCGGTGGAGGATTTGGAGGTGGTCGGGGTGGAGGATTTGGAGGTGGACGAGGAGGAGGAGGAGGAGGCTTCAGAGGAAGAGGAGGTGGAGGAGGCCGTGGATTCAGAGGTTTGCCCTCTTTTCAATGTTGTACAAATTATACTTTAATACTTTTTCTATGTGTAAAGGTAACTGTTGTTCGTTCATTTGTAGGCGGGAGATGATCTGACAGTGGTGGTCTGGTGTGACGGTGTCGTCCTTGTCTTCTGCTACAAGCAGAAAGACAGCATTTCTCTGCCAATGCCTGTCCTGTTGGGCTTCGAATATGGACATTGCCTCTATTTGTAGAACTTGAATGGATTTTCCCTTCCTTTTTTTTGTACCAGTTTTGAATATGTGACGGATCTTCATTTTTATTTAAAAGGTTCCTAATTATGCTTGTATGCAACATAACAAGGACCTTTCAGCCTGTTAGGGAGCGATGTTGGGTCCTTGTGAACAAGCTTATCATTATCCTCTGCTGATTGGGTTCAAATGTTTGGCCATGACAGATGTGTGTACTTTGATCATGATTTCAAGAGATGGATTCACAAACCTCCATATTAATTTCCTCTGATATGGGGAAATGTTCGGGATATCTTTTATATGCTGTTAGTAAAAAAAAAAAACACATTTTAATTCCCATAATTTGTCATATTTTAAGCAGAATGTTGTCACATTTCTGTTTAAAGGCCTTGATTAAAAGGTGCTTTGTAACTGTGTCTTTATTTTTATTGCTCTTGTTGTAGATTTGAATGTTAAATTTTATCCTAAGGTAAAGATTAGGTGGAAACATACAGCAAGTGTAGCTAAAGAATATTTGTGCCCAGAAGTGAAACTTAAGATGTAAAAAGTAGTTGCATATTCATTGTTTTAATACATTTAATTAAAGGAGTAAATTTTAACAATAGATAAATACAATATGTTACATTGCAATCTACAGAATTTTGCTGATTTGACTTTTATTTACAAATCTATACCCTCTGTTTGATTTGTCAAACTATTTCCAAGGCCAAGAATTAGCTTTCATTACAAATGTTGGTTTATATGTGATGCAAGACATGAGGAAGATATGCGATAACATGAAAATAGCAGTAATATTACTTCTGCTAAAGTGTACTCAGTTCTGCATTTCTGCTGCTTTGTTTTTTGCTAAAATACAACAAACTGGACATTGAATTGAATACATAAGGCACCACAAAAAGTAAGTTTCTATAAGTGTTACTTGCTGATACTTTCTTTCAACTAATCGGAATATTAATATTTAAAAACATTATTCCAATCTGTTACAGACTTTTGCAATATCTATATTGTGCCAGTTTATGTTGTGATGACAATACAAAAAAACAATATATTGTGCAGCCCTAATAAACACATATATATATATATATATATATATATATACATACACTAAAAGGACACTGGAATTCTGTGCAATTTCATTACAGTGCAATACTTAATATTTAACCATTTAATCTAATTATGTACAATATTTATTTATTTACTAAATAGTAAATAAAATATTGTACATAATAAAATTAAATGGTTAAGTATTAATATTAATACTTAACCATTTAATTTTATTACAGTGCAATACTTATTTATTAGTATACTTAACCATTTAATCTCATTACTGTGCAATATTTAATACTCAGGACTTTTGACACACCAAATTATATTCTGCACATTGTGTATACAAACCCTTTATCTCTCAACCACTTTGTATATAATTGCTCTCAGGACTGTGCCTTACATCCCTCTCTCTCTTTTTTTTCTGCACTACTTACTTTTTATATTTTTATATTCTATATTCTTGTGTTGACTCTGTAAAGGGGTTGCTTGAATCTCGTTGCAAAGGTACTGCAATTGTGTATAATGACAATAAAGGCTAATATATATATTATATATATATATATATATATATATATATATATATATATATATATATATGTACTCAATACAATCATTCATAGAAATCATAGAGAAAAACTTAAATCCTGACTAAAATAACATTCTTCTCTACCGCGCCTGCGTCATGCTTATGCAGCGCGTTCTCATTTCTGATTGGTCCGGACGTTAACTCCTTTACGGCTGTGCACCCCCCCTCCCTCTCGTGCTGAAGGAACGAACATGGAGACAGCTGGCAAAGTAAGTACAATTCCCACGAAATGCGCAATGCACATTTTAAATGCAGTACTTTATTGTGTTTATGCCGTAAAGGTTGCGTCAATTACACATGTGGCATTAAAAACAAGGTTCTAGCGTGCACGCATTCACATAACTTACGTTGAATGAACAAATCACAGAACAGAACAACAGTACAGAACAATCTCTTCTATCACTTAACAGAGATCTTTGATCAGTCGGTCGCAACTAGCATGCTGCTGCAATACTTGTCCCCGGAGATATCTTTAATTCTGATTAGTTAATTAAGAAAGCGTGAAAACCAATGAACTGTAAGTAGCTACGTCTCACTTATTTTGGAGTAGGTAACTGACCAGTGGTACTGGCATTAAAGCACAACGCCACTACAACAGTAAACTACTGGAACTCTGGCTGGGCTTAGCATAAGCCTGGTTACAGTTCAAAGGCAAAGTACACTGTGCAACTAGCTCGCCCTGTCACACACACACACACACACACACACACACACACACACACACACACACACACCACACACACACACACACACACACACACACACACACACACACACCACACAAGCCCCAGTCAACCCATGGCTGCAGTTACTTAACTACCCGTAGCTTCACGTACTGTGCTTTGCCCTCAGGTCATTAAGTGCAAGGCAGCTGTTGCCTGGGAATCAGGGAAGCCTCTTTCCATTGAGGAGGTGGAGGTAGCACCACCCAAGGCCCATGAAGTTCGCATCAAGGTAAACCAAAGTCTACTGATCTTGCTTTTGCATTTTTTTTTTTTTTTAGGGAAATGACTACCTCAGACAATAGGGAATTAGGGTTAAATAATGTTAACATTAAGGCCTACCGTATGAGCTGTGTCTACCATGAACTTAAAATAACACTGTGCCTCTCAGATCTTTGCTACAGGGGTGTGTCATACAGATGCCTACACTCTGAGTGGCAGTGACCCAGAGGGACTTTTCCCTGTCATCTTGGGCCACGAGGGTGCTGGAACTGTTGAGAGCGTTGGTGAGGGTGTCACCAAATTTAAGCCAGGTATTGAGCTGCCAGACATGATATTAAAAATGTGTTGTGACTATGTACATTTACCATGATTTCTAATTCTTTCCAATTCTCTTTTGCTGAGGTGATACTGTCGTCCCGTTGTACGTGCCACAGTGTGGTGAATGCAAATTCTGCAAAAATCCCAAGACCAACCTTTGCCAGAAAATTAGGTAATGCTGCAAGACTCATGTATGCAATCTTGAGTTGAAATTCAAAAAATGTATTTCTTTTGTGGCAGAACTTAGAACCTCAATAGTTGGATTCACAGCCTCAGGTGTTCCACCCCAGGGCGACCAAATCAAAGCTCACTCATCATTAGTTTGAGCCTGCGCCTGCCCTGCATTAAAGTACAAAGCTGAGTTTCATCATACATGAAAGAAATCCCTTTTCCCTGTGCTTCCAACCTGCAGAGTAACCCAGGGCCGCGGCCTGCTCCCTGACAACACTTCACGCTTCACTTGCAAGGGAAAGCAAGTGTTTCACTTCATGGGGACCAGCACTTTCTCAGAGTATACTGTGGTGGCCGACATCTCTCTCGCCAAGGTGAACGCAAAGGCTCCACTGGATAAAGTGTGCCTTCTTGGTTGTGGCATTTCTACAGGTTACGGTGCTGCTCTCAACACTGCCAAGGTAGGTATCACGCCAGGCCGTGTTACACTATGGCTATCTCTTTCCAAGATTTTTTTTATTTTTTTCCCTATTCAGTCCCTCCAGGAATTCAACCTATTACCATGAATTTCGTGTCATTTACAATTTTGACCAATCTCTGCAAATTAGACCATATTGGACCAATTTCCCCTGATTTCAACCAATCCTGACAGTCCCACGTGCCAGCCTTTGCGTCAGCATGTGACTCTGAGAGCCAATGACCAAGCGGGAGTGAGAACGGGTCAACGTCACACGTACATCACCAAATTAATTTCCTTGTTTCTGATATTAAGACGAGATGTGTGTGACTTGAACATCTCACATTCACAAACAATGTACAGCGAAAGACTGTGCAAAACATTTCCTGCCAACCTGTTTACATTTTAACATCAATATAAGCTGTCACGTTTTTTTCACTCTGAAGTCGCTGAAAGCTGCTGTTTCAATCCTGTTGCACGCACACACAAACAAAACTGCAGGTGAGATGTACACAATGACGTAAATTGAGTTCAATAAGTCCAATAAGTCCTTTTATTAAACCGTATGAATGTGTCCCAGGCCGGGATAGGAAATTAACCAACAATGTAAAGGTAAACAGGCTACTGACAGACATGTTCAAATTTAATTGATTCAATAAAAAAATTTTTAAATCTACAAGCCATTTTCATATTATACCAACATTTGCAGCATCCTGAGACTTTCTGGTAAGGTTACTAGAAAAACTAAGCCCAGAGTAATTTAATTCTCCCCCAAACAAATTTCATTTTTATTTTTTACTTTCATTGCAACTTTCACTCTCTTGCAACTTCATTGCAACAAACATACAAAAACCTTTTACTAAAGCTCCTTCAAAATAAGGCAACAATCTCAAAAAAGGCCGAAATCCTCGAGGGACTGACTTTTTTTGTCGCGACTGTTAATATCACCCCAAAAAGGCAAAATTATTCAGTAATACTTCAAATTCTCACGCTGCTATTCTTCCTCATGCACACTCAGGTTGAGCCTGGTTCCACATGTGCTGTATTTGGCCTTGGTGCTGTTGGCTTGGCTGTTATTATGGGCTGCAAGGTTGCCGGGGCAACCAGGATCATTGGTGTGGACATCAACGCTGCAAAGTTTGAGAAAGCCAAGGAGTTTGGAGCCACTGAGTTTGTGAACCCTAAGGACCACAGCAAGCCCATCCAGGAGGTTCTGGTGGAGATGACTGACGGGGGTGTGGACTATTCATTTGAGTGCATCGGAAATGTGCAAATTATGGTGAGACAAATTGTGAAAAAAATTATGGAAAAAACAAACAAACATGCTGGACATCATCATATAGAAATGGCAATAAGCAACATATTTATCATTTTCATACATTAACTGTGTTTATTTGTCATCATCGGTTGGTTGGTAGATGTACATAGTAGAGCCAGTGCAGATAAACATAGTGTGTACGCAACACCGGGCACAAGCAGCATCAGTTGGCATTTCATAGAAAACAGGAAAATTACCATTTTATTATTTCAGAGAGCTGCTCTGGAGGCGTGCCATAAAGGATGGGGTGAAAGTGTCATCATCGGCGTAGCCGGAGCTGGACAGGAGATCTCGACCAGACCTTTCCAGCTGGTGACGGGCCGAGTGTGGAGGGGCACAGCCTTTGGAGGTGACAGACTCCGTTAGATAATTACTTGTTGTAATGGGCTTAATGTGGTCTGGCTGCAGTTCCAACTTTCTGTGAGTTCAAAGCCTTTTTGCATATTTTAACTATGGGTTTTTAGTATCAACTTGTTTAGGTTGAAGGTTTGTGACTTCAGCAGAGTTTAAAGTGGAGCTCAAACAGCTTTTTTTTCATCATAATTTCACATAATAATTGCTCTCAAAGAGAGCGCCTGTTAATTAGCCTTAGAATAGTCATAGAACACCTGTCAAAGACATGCCGTTTTTGAACATAAGTTAATCTGGTAATATACTGTAGTTTGTCATTTCTGGTGATTTCTTTGTTCTACCAAGTAAGGCTTGAACACAAACATATACTGTATAGTTGGGGAATAAGTGCCTTTTCCATAGCCTTTTGGTAAAAACATGAGTTCTATTCAGTTTAGTTTTGGCTAAAGTTGTTAACCTGGTTTCAATATTCACCCCCAGGGTGGAAGAGTGTGGAAAGTGTTCCTAAATTGGTGGAGGACTACATGAATAAGAAGCTGAAGGTGGATGAGTTTGTGACCCACACCCTGCCCTTTGAGCAGATAAATGAGGGATTTGACCTCATGCATGCTGGAAAGAGGTGAGAACAGTTAATTTATGCACAGTGGATAAGTATCTATTTTCTAAGATAAAGGCCCTTTCACTTTTTTGTTTTCTGCTGAGTCCTAACCTATTTTATTTTTCTCTCATTGCAGTATCCGCACAGTGCTGACCTTCTGAAGTACCTGAATCATTGAAATCCTTCACATTTGGCCTTTAAACAATCTCCTTTCATAGTTGCTGCACTTGTTTTGATGACATAACTTTCACCATAAGAACATTTTTATTAACAGCAAAATACATGTTTGAAACAAGTGTCATAAAAATATTTTGAAAATGTATGTGTTATCTGCTTTTCCTCTTAACATACTAACATTAAGGCATTTATTAAGAACAGTCAACAATGAGTCTCTTTCAGCCCTATTTAGTCATTCCTCCAAGGGTTCATAGCGTGAAAACAGCAATTAATCATATTACATAAGTGACAGTATACAGTACATTGATACTTAATCCTCATCAATGTAACACAATTTACCCTGACAACACTTGCCAGACACTGAATATTGTGGACTACATCATCCTGAAAGATCATTCTGTATGGCTGACACTTTCATTGATTATCTCATGTATTACATGGTTTGTACATACTTCTATAAACCACAAAAGAAAATTCAGGATGTTCACACGTAGTATATGCTTTGATTTAAAGTACATCTATTTCCCAAATTTCTACAAATATACTCACAATAGTTACACGTATCTGATATATTCGTATTACTTCAATGGTAATTGATTACAAATAATGTGGATAGAATTAGTTTGTAATCTACCGATGATGGATATAAATAAGTCAAGGAGTGCTGATCCAGTGTACGGTCTTTGTGTGTGCCACAGGGGCAACACTTTTGTCCATCTTTTTGCGCATGCGTTATAGAGTACCAGATGGCCCAATCATCTATTTAACACACGCCAAAACCTGAGGGTGATTTCCAGAAGATGGCGACCGCTCTGGTGGTGAGTGTACTGCAACACACTGATAGCGAAGTCGACTCCACAAGCTGTGCTTTTATCCACTGCAGAACAATCAATGTCAAAAGACAACGACGGGTTTGAGACAGTCTGACAGTCTTCTTTTTTTCTTTTTCTTCCAAACTTCCTGTTATTACCTTTGACAGGTAACGTTAACGTAAACCGAATTTGCAAGCCAAACCATTAAATTAGCAGCACTCTAGATAAACACTGATGTTAGTCGCTTTTTATCTAAGGGTTTTCGAAACGTTAAGGTTTGTAAGCACGTTTGTTTTAATCACAACTGCTGCTACATTGTCGTCAACGCAGGTGAATAACGCCTGGTTAAAACGCTTTGACCGAGTAGAAAACTTGGTCTGTAGCCTACTGTTAACGTTAGCCTGAGATGAGCTCTGATGTTTGCGTCAATGAAAAACGCACGCGACACTAATGACTAGGCTAACTGTGTAATGGTGATTTTGCTCAATTGTAGCAATAGGTTAGGGGTCAGGTAGGTCACTCGGACGGTGAAGTTGCAAGATATGCTTCCTTTTGTGAAGATGTCTTCCACTCTACAAGTGCAAGTCAAGTCACTTTCCCCCATTAACACCAGTATATTCACCACTAGAGCCAACGTATTAACACTAGTTGAGCAATAATTTTTTGAATTCATGGATTATTGACCTCATTTATATGAAATTTATCTCATCTGTGTTGGGGGAAAAAAAGCATTTATGAATGATTTGGAGACTGTTAAGATCAGAGAAAAGAATGTAGGCCTAATGGATAATCGGACATGTCAAAGTTTAGTCAGATGATGCCATAAAATGTAATAAAATGCCCCAAATTCAATGTAAGTAAAGATCTGATCCTTAATTTCACATGTGAAGAGCGTTTTATGGATCCATGCATGTTATTTTGGGGAGTTTGGTTGAAAGCCAAATATCTGATAAGAAACTTTAAGAATGGGTCACATTTGACAGGAGGGTTAATTTTGTTCAGGACATGGCTGCCGAAAACATCAGTACGAAAGCAGGCATGAGACCAGGTAAAATGGAGAAAAAAAAGATTAGTCTCATGGACAAGGGTAAACATTTTTCTTTTTCTAAATTAACTATTATTAAAAATTTACAACATTTTAATTTGGTCAGATACAGTGCAGAAATGCACAAAATCAAACTGGGACAAAGAGGAACAATCTCAAAAAAGAAAATGTGCATGACTGTCATAGGGTGCTGTGTCATGTTCTCCATTTCCCAAACGCTAACTTCTCCTTAACCGCTCATACTCCAGTCTACAATCCACCTTCCACACACCGTTAAAGTATCACAGCTACGACCATAACAATACATTAGAATTAAAAGTTAAATCTGACAACACTATACAAGTTGGATAATTACAAACAGCATAACAATCCCAGTAGCTGTCATCACAGTTTGCTCAGAGAAACGACTGTTTAAAGAACCCACAACAATTCTTTTTTTTTTTTTTTTTGGAAACCCCTTTGTTTTTGTTCATTAGGTGTCAACTTCGGTTCCTGCTCATCCTGAAAAGGAAAAATGTGAAACATTAATTCAAAAGGTTATGAGTCCTGAAGCCTACATCAAGCATCCTTTACAAAACAAGTAAGACCACATCTCTATTTTTTTTTCTTTTTTTCTTTTTTTTTTTCAGATCTAATCTCTCATCACATCTCAATATCAGGTACAGTAGTTTCATAGGACATTTGTGCATCTCTTTTAGTGAAACAAGTTGTTAATGAGCAACATGATTAATGAGGTAAACCATGCAGTTTGTCTGTACTAAATCATATTTGATTTGTAGATGGGCTCTTTGGTTTTTCAAGAATGACAAAAGTAAAACATGGCAAGCCAACCTTCGTCTGATCTCAAAATTTGACACTGTGGAAGACTTCTGGGCGTAAGTATATTTTTGTTTGGGTTATTGCTCTAAAAGCTGTAGTTTTAAACATCAGACCTAGTCATAATTTAAAAAGAAAAATTGCCAAACGTAAAAGGTGTTTCGTAACATCCTGAATTTGATAAGACAAATAATTCGGATTGCTTTTTTGTGGAGGGAGGAGAATTTAGTCTTAACCTTTTAACGTGCTTGTGTGTGTGCCAGTTTATATACTGTGGATCAGTATACATTTGATGGATTCTTAATTATTAGTTGTTGATAATGTGTGTAGTTACAATTCATATTACACCAGGTTTTCAGCCAGGCTGCCAAAAGGTTTTTTGTTGTATACGGTTTACCATAAAATGTCCTCTTCCTTTCCTAGTTTATACAATCACATTCAGCTATCAA
Organism: Etheostoma spectabile; assembly: GCF_008692095.1. Taxonomy (NCBI): domain Eukaryota; kingdom Metazoa; phylum Chordata; class Actinopteri; order Perciformes; family Percidae; genus Etheostoma; species Etheostoma spectabile. The sequence continues at coordinate 8,578,155 of NC_045742.1, forward strand.
GTAACTTGATGTCTGGCTGTGACTACTCATTGTTTAAGGTAAGCATGCTTTTTATATACCCACTCGTGAATTCTCTTAGCTTCCACTGTTAATAGATATTCATCCTAATTCAGGGGACTGGATTTAGCCAGTTTGTCCCAAGGGCTGTTGTATAAAACAAGAAACCATTTTTCTTTTGTGGTACTGTAATTTTGCTCCATTTAGAGAACTTACTCACTCACTCACTCTCTCTTATCACAAATTAACCAAGACCATAAAACATGAAGTCAAGTGGCCTGATGGGTAATTTATTCATATGGAGGGGGGGGGGGGGGGGGGTGTCAAATGGTGTATTCCTGTTACTAGCTGCAAGTCACTTCATTTCACTGCGCTTCACTTCATCTTCTCTGATGGCCAAAAAGAGCTTACGAAGAAAGTTAGTTTTGATTATCAGTCAAGACTAAAACTGAATCTCATCTGTCATAAATTGGATAGTTAGAAACATGATGGAAAGGTGGAGTTTTGTGCTGCAAAATTCATAGCTGTCAGATGCAGGTGACCAAATGCATATCTAACTAGACAAGATGTGTTTCTTGACAGTTTCCTTGCTAAGCAGATGAATCGTGTAATCACTTTCAGTTCTGTGTGGGTGTACGGGGGTGGGTGGCTGACTGTCAAACATCCATTCAGGGATAGTAGTATACAGCTGTTAAAACATAGCAATGTAACTACTACTTACTACTACTACTACTACTACTACTACTACTACTTGTAGCAACTACTTACTACAGCTTGTGTGTTAGCGCCATCCTGTGGTGTTGAGAGGATGAGCCAATTAGAATTGAGTATTCACACACAATAACATTTTAAACTTTTTTAAAGTTTTTTTTCCTCAAAACAGACAAAATTAATAATTTACTTAATTTTTACTTTCAGAAAAATATTTGTTTCTTCTCTGCAATGTAACATGACACGTACCGTATTTTACTATCTAATAGGAGCTGTGTAAGCCACTCTGTTATGTAGCGTTCTATCGGAAGCTACTTTTGTCTCCAGGTTAGGCTCTTAATAGATTGCTTATTTTCAATTTTTTTAATCTTTTATCACATCCATGTTGTTCCTGGATTGCAGCTATACACATGCTTGTCTGGCTCACCACTGAGAATGTGGTCAAACCAGAACTGCATATCAAGATGTCAAAGCTGACTACAAGTCTACACGAAGTGGATCAGCGTGTCCCTTCTATCAAGTGGAATAGCCTATTAATATGTAGTTACCATATGAATTGGTAATTCAATTTTAAGTTTTGTGAAGCCTTTTATAGGAACAACACTGAAACGTAGCTACTTTCTAATTTAGTGGTTTTGTTACATGTACTATTTGCTCCTATCCTGATCTAAAGGGAAACGGATAAAGCCTTTTAATTATGAAGAAGTTGGGATATTGTGTTGTGAGCTTTTAAATGTGGATACAGGATGGGATTGAGCCAATGTGGGAGGATGGACGGAATCGACGAGGTGGCCGCTGGCTGATAACTCTGTCCAAGCAGCAGCGTAGAGCAGACCTGGATCGGTTCTGGTTGGAGACGGTATGTTCACGCGTGTCGAGTCTCAGTTTCTTTTAACTATACCATTGTTTTATCTTTAGGCCTTTTTCAGGGTGGATATTTTGTCACATCACAGGAGGAAAATCAAATTTAGACAACATAATAAATGGCGGCTGAATTCCATTTGGCCGCTTTAGTACCAGGGTACTGCTTACTGGCTCAATGTCCTGGCTTACTGGGCCACTTGAATAGAATGGAGCCATTGTTGGTGTTATTAGTAACGCCTGTTTCTATCGTACCGAAAAGTCTGAATGTCTGCTTTGAAAAAGGACCCCATCAGATCCACAACAAGGCATTTATGATTGTTTGTTTTCCCTGCAGCTCTTGTGTCTTGTGGGTGAAGCTTTTGATGACCACAGTGACGATGTGTGCGGCGCCGTCATTAACGTCCGAGCCAAAGGAGATAAAATAGCAATATGGACCACAGACTACGAAAACAAAGAAGCCATCACACACATAGGGTGACCTAAATATGCCACACTTATTGATGACAAATGTTAAGATGTCAAAAAGAAAAGTAACATTTCTTTATACATGTAAACAGGCTGTTTGGTTCTTTTTTTTCTAGTCTTTTATTTCTTTATTTATTTTCAACTTTGCAAGTATTCCAAATAGTAAATGCTGTTACCATTTGACTCACTAGCATAGGGGTAGATGTCTGTTTGACTTAATGGGTGGACAGGACCCC
>NC_045742.1:8580437-8606448 GCF_008692095.1 Etheostoma spectabile
CAGTGTTTTGAAACTTTTCAGACTTGATGGGCAAAAAACACAGCATCACTGGATTGTTACAGCAAACTACTTTTCTACAACAGAATACAGTAATGGAGATTACATTGGGAGGAATATGTATATTAGAGTCTGAAATGTTTTTTAGTATATTTGCTAATATGCAATATGTTTTTTGCCTTTTTTTTTTTTTAGTCGTGTTTACAAAGAGAGATTAGGCGTTCCTCCGAAAGTGATCATCGGGTACCAGTCACATGCAGATACCGCGACAAAGAGCGGCTCTTCAACCAAGAACAAGTTTGTTGCCTAAGGACTGTTAACCAGTATCATCAACCATGCCTTTTTCTGTTGCCAGCATAGATTTTCTGTAATCTTTCTTACATTTTTATCCACTAACGACAAACATTTGAAGTGGAGATCAAATTTCTTTCTGTTTGCCTGTTTGTTGCTACTTAACCAAAGCTTTTGTTTATGGTAAGGGTATGTGCAGTTTAAATGTAGCACTATCATCCGAGAACCTGAATATTTTTGTGGTGGTGGGCTTAAGATGGGTAAAAGATGTTGTGATACCCACATTTCATTTTCAAATGCAGCTGCATATATGTGGAGATTTTGATTTATCACCCGCTTAGTGTATGTCAGTTATTTTTCTTAAAGTACTCAACATTAAAGGCAAAAAGAACAAAGTAAAACACGTTCTACTTTTGGTATAAACTAGCTCTTTATTACTCTAGTGCCACACAGTCAAATTACAATATACTGTACGTGTATGGCTTTATTGCACATATAGTTAGAATTTTAAACCATACATTGTGATAAAACCCACATCTTAAAGTTTACACATTTATAGAATTTTTTTTTTTTTTTTTTTTTTAATTCCGCAGTTTTGACGTCTTTGTGGAGTTGTTTTCAGGTTGATAATTATTTCAAAGTTGCTTTAATGCTGAAGTTGCAAATAGGATGTTCTTTATGTTTAGTTTCTTGTGCAATATGCGACGTGTTGATGTACTCCTGGTGCTTCATAATGAGTTAGTGGTATATTTTGAAGTTTACTTATTTGCCACTTGAGTAAAATATAAAATTTTTCACCAAAATGGACTGTGAAGCATACTGTGTGCCTCAGATTTATCACTGGAGGAAATGCAAGCTGTTCAGGCCTGAGCTATTGATATACTTTTTTTCTCTTGTACACAAATCTCTAGAATTTTGAGTTTCAGAGCACAAAGATGTCAATGATGAAAACCGCATTTTGTATCGCCGTATGATATTTTCCAAATGTACATATTGTTTGATATGTACAATGTTTAGTTAAAAAGTCAACTTGTTTGGTCAGTTTCATTGATCTACTGCTTTTGATGAAGTTTACAAAGTAGAAATATTTCCACTCCAGATTTTGTTTTAATTGTGGCATAAGAAAAGAAAATGTTTGGAGAGATTGAACTGTGCCTTTACTGTAACAAATTGCCTGATCTTTCTCCGTAGTAAATGTGTAAAGGAGTGATGTAAATAAAACATGTACAGTTCAAAGGTGTTTCATTAATGAACGGATTATTTTGATAAATCACAATTGCATGCCATATATTCAAATATTTTAGTGGTAGTTTAGCGGCAGGGAACCTAATAAAAAAAAAAATATCTTAAGATATATATATACACACACACTTTTAGAGAAAAATGCTTCAGGATATTTTGATTGTTGGCATTGCATTTATTAAAGGAAAATAATTACTTTAAAGACTGAATGAAAGACATCTGTAAGTAAACGGCCTTATAACCTTCCATTGCATCATTATGAAAGCTCTATATGTATGCTAATAATGGGCTGCTTGGCAATTTATTACAGAATCTGTAAGTAGCTCTCATCACTCGTTTAACAATCTTAACTCATGTTGAGTAATGCAAGGTGTGTTTTCTTGAGGCTGAAAATGATTGTAATGTCACCCCAGCACTATTTACTCTTCTCCCCTGTTACACTGTGTGTTAGGTTTGTAATCAGATTTTTTTGTTTGCTCCCTAACAATTTAAAATGGAGGGATTTCTGTAGGCCTAGTAGCTACAGTAAATTATGTCTCAGTTGGTCTTAACCTTTATTAGGCTATACAAATTGTAGTTGGACTTAAATGGGTTTAAAGCAATCTATGACATCCATTGCCTGCTTACTTGAGAGCAACACAGCCCCTACTGCTCGTTTGAAATAAGCCTCCCTGTAATTGACACAATTAATCAATGCACACTTTCACACTGAAGTCAACTAAGAGGAAATTAGAAGAGAGACACAAATATGTGTCTCAGGAGATTGTAAGGTTGAGGGTTTTGTTGAAAGCCTTTTTAATGTTGGTAATGTGCCACTGTTGAACATTTAGTCTGCGTCTTAACACTGCAGACCTTAAGAAAGAATTTATTGTAGACGGAAGCATAACACATAATCAAATTGTAGCTGGTAATTTGCAGATATTTAAATAAAGACTAAGCCCAGATGCTTGGTTTCCCTCAACTTCTTCCATTGCTGATGTGATCCAATGCAGGAGAATGACACAGGAACGTAGAAAGAAACAGCAATGTCTTGAACTGAGATGCAATCAGTTTGATCAAAAATGGTAGCTAAACGGGGGACTGAGGTTGTAGTGCCCTTGGTTTGAAGGTGTATTATACTTGAGTTTATATTTGTTACTCCCTCGACCCCACTCAGGTCCATGATGGTTGGATTCAGACAGCACTGTGGTCAGCTGGAGACAACTTTGCAGAAAGGTGAATAAAGGTTTTGCATGGCAACAAGCTCACACTTTAAATGTTTTTCATTTATTTGATTCTTTTCCCAGCAACAACCTTGATACAAATACATTGTATGTGCATACAATGCCACCTGTTTTCTTAAAGTCAATGATATCCCACTCCATGTATAATCTTACATTTATCATTAGCTCATACAGATGAATTGGTCTTACGCATTTCCTTAACACACAGCCAACCATAAAAAAACAATCAATGATAGTGTGGGTATTCGAAAAGCAGTAAACCTTGCCTGGTGGATTTTTTTTTTTTTTTTTTTTGCTGGTATTTTTATTCTCCTCTGTTCAGCTGTAAAACAATCTCAAGTAAATTAACTTACTGCAGGTAAAGTAAATCCTTCAGGCCTCTGATGTTTTCAGATATCCTCCCGGTACATGTCAGTGAGATTATTTGTCCATTTATTGTTTGGAAGGGCGAGAGTGTTACATAAAGCAATTATGCGTCAGTTTTCTAGACCCTCTAGATGAGTAGGCTATATAATGTGATCAAATATGTTAATGTAATTAACTGTCTGATAATAGTAATGTAATCTTCTGATGGATAATTTAATTATTACCCTCCATGATGTAACTATTAGTGCATACAAGCATATAATTGAGACACGTTTGTATCAAGGAGATGTGAAAACATGCAAGTTGTATTACATTCAGACTAAACTACTACATTGTCTTGTGGTTATTTCATCATTTCTTTTCTTGGCTACTGCTTGTCATTTCGAAGTCTTTAAAAAGACGATGATGCATAGTGATCACAATCTGTTGATCCTTTCAAATAATAGTCTTTTTATAATCCAATCCAATCCACTTTATTTATATAGCACAATTTTAACAAACACAAGGTTTCCAAAGTGCTGCACAAAATGATAATACAGAATAAATAGATAACACAATAAAAGCACAATAATAATAAATATATACATATATATATATGTATATATATATATATATATATATAAGCATGTTGGCTGTTGCAGGGCTCAAAGCCCAGCCATCCATCCATCCATCCATCCATCCATCTATCTATCTACCTACCTACCTTTCAGCAGCATGAATTTGCTCAAAGCCCAGCCCTATATCTATCTATCTATCAATCTATCTGTCTATATATCTCTGTCTGTCTACCTTTTAGCAGCATGAATTTGCTCCCATTCAGCTAGCCTACAACCAGGGTGGAAGTAACGAATAACATGTAATTCATTTTAAAGACTTTGGGCTAAACACAACAAAAACCTGTCCTGATGAACAGTATGAGAACGGAACAACAGTAGAGAACAAGCTGCTGCTGATCTGGTCACCTGTCTGTTGGCAGGAGGGCCCAGCCCCACACTCAGCCGATAGGGTTACCCTCACAGGCCACGTGTCCGCGGGCGTGTTGGTCGTGCATTCGCAGTCGTGCCAGTGAGTTTGTGAACTAGGCTATAGGTTAAGGTTGATATTGGGCATAAGTAAAATAATACCTGAATTAATCACTGGTTGAATGCTCCCCCCGAGAACAACGCAAGCTAAGTGACTTAAAATCAAACAAACCCATGATTAGCTTACCCAACGGTGTGCTTCGTCTGGCGTCTAGCCTACTTGCTAAGCTAAAATGAACAGGATGGGTCCAGCAGCGGTGATTTCTGCTTTCACTGATGTACTTCTATCTTCAGCGAGGTGTGTGAGGCCCTTTTATCTATTTATTTATTTATTTATTTAATTAAAAAAAAAACAGTTGTGACTACGGAGCCAGACATGTTTGAAACGTTGAGGAGGCCGCAGTGGGACAGATGAGGAGTAGACTGGTTAATATGGATTGGGAACGACCGGAATTGAATTGTGGAGGACTTCGCGGGCTCCCTTTAGACAGGTGAGTACAATAACACAACCCAGCGGAGTGTGTGTGTACATACATACATACATACATACATACATAGCCTAACTACATACATACATATTGCTATACATACATAGCTGTGTTGTTTCCTTTGGTGGTGTTTTCTTCTGCTCTTAATTGTATGAGAAGTGTTATCAATATCGTATTTACTGCATGTGGCTTGATACTGCTTGTTTCACCCTCTGAGGTGTCTGTCTGTCTGTTTATATCTGTTGTAGGTCATTTCTGTGTAATAGTCTGTCTGAGTTGTGTCCTCTTTTCTGGTCGGCCTAATAGCCTAGGCCACTTGATAATCAGTTGTCTGCACAGGCTGCATTGTTGTTTTGGGCATAAGGGCCCTGTGGTGTGATGTAGCCATAGACCGTATATGGATGTAGCCTATAGGCTACAGTACATTGGGTCAAATCCAAATTTGACCCAATGCACTTTATTTGCCTAAATACGTTCTTCAACCCTCCTGTAGTCCTTGGGTCAAATTTGACCCATTTTCAAAGTTTCTATATCAGAATTTTGGTTGAATTTCTTTTCAACCTAATTGCACAACAATTAAACATAGGAACAGTCTTTGAGTATAATTGTTTCCAATCAGTATCCTGAGTAAACTTGGACATACCACAAACCATATTTCTCTGAACATACTGTATGTTACTCTGATTTTAACTATTAGTCAAAGTAAGTCATAATTTCAGCTTTCAGTACTCAAAAAAATGAGTGTAACACTAATAAATTGGTGTTATAATGGTGAATCTGCTAGTAAAGAAAGCAAACCCGCAAAAAAAGAAACATAAACCTTGATAAAAAAACAACAAGAATGTTGGGAAGACAACGCGAGGGTTAAATTAGGTCTTTCATTTAACCTACTTTTAGCAAGCCTAAGCATTTATACACAAGTGATTTTACTTTTAATATAGTATAGTAGTCTTTCCATCCCTGGCCAAAAGAACATTAGTAATGCTGGGCACTGATATTGGGCGACAAGTCTTGGCTCACAGTCTGCATTTTGAATTCATCCCAAAGATGGTTAAGGCCTTTCTGCTGACCGTTCAGTTTATTTCACAATAAACTCAGAAAAAACATTTATTTTCAGACTACACTCTGTGCATCTATCTATCTAAAAAAAAAAATCTCCTCACCTTTGTTGCCATAGATAATAATCCATGAGTGTGCATAGTGGGAGTGTGACATTGGGGATTTTCTTTTGACAAACCCTCCACTGGGAGGCAGTATAGCTACACACTTGTCTTGAGCCTCCGAGCTTTCAATCCTTCACATTATTTTGGTAGAGGAAATTAGGATTCCGCTGAGTGTGTCTGTTGAACACACTAGGGAAAGAATATATCTGCAAATAGCACCTGTGTGTCTTATTTATATATTTATATACCATCCACACCCACCCGCCAAAAAAAGAAAGAAATCCACACTGCAATATTCCCCTATCGCCTTAGGCAACTGTCAACCTCCTGCTCAGCAGCCCCTGTACGACGCACAAAAGGGGACAGGGAGAGTCAAGCCATGTACCCTCCACTTGACTGATGTTTTTGTATCACCTTCTGTGCACAAGTGCAGGAGTTTATAAACCCAATGACATGACGCCACTCTGGACTAAGCTGCGGTATAAAAGGTTGCAGATAGTTCTTAGCATTTGCAGGAGGTGCTCATTCCCTCTGTGCTTCGTGACAGACGTTTCACTTAACTATTTCTTGTTTCGCAGTACCCCAACAGAAGCTGCCCCAGGAATGTTAAGCTAGGCACAGTAGGTAGGCTATTATCCATCGTGCTGCTGACTGTGGCCACGAGTCAATAATGATCTTGACATCTCTCTGTCTGACACTGTCTCATTAAGTAGTCTGTAGGGGGCTTCATCACACACACACACACACACACACACACACACACACACACACACACACACACACACACACACACACACACACACACACACACACACACACAGAGTAGTATATTGAATATTTTAATATTTTATGTTTAAATAAACATGCAATTCAGTATCAATATTTTGATCACCAATTTATGGTTTGAGTATTCAATTACTCTTATAAAGATGTCTACATACAACTGTATAATGATCACTGGGCTACTTGGCAATCCACTGCACCATATTTGTTTCATACAACATCTGGGTTAAAACATTTGGTGACCTTTTGACATTTGAGTCTTAAAATCCCAAACAAAATCTGAATTGCATGCCAATAAACTGAATAGTGCTTTAAATTTAGTATTTGCAATTTTAATTGAGAAAGTATTCAATTAAGCATGTCAATATACTCACTAATCATGTACCTGTTGTCATATTTTGACGTTTGTGACTGGTTGGCTGAGCAGCAATAGCATGGAGGACAGTAAAACAGTAAGAAAAGCAAATCAACATTATTGATCGATATTCCTGGAGACCTCTAAATTTCCAAAGTCAACACGGCATGATAAATATTTGGTGTTATTGTATTGAAACAGAATTTGTGTTTTGTAACATCTGTATTGTTTTGGCTGTCACTTTGCATTGATTTTAGTATAAAAGATTTTGTAACAGTGTACAAAAAGCTTTTGAATTTAGCCTGAAATGTGCGCTTTGCGTGTTCAATCCAGTGTTTGTCTGGTTTTAATCTGCAGTGTTGTGTTGTGTAAATTATTTTGTGACAGACTGGTTTGATAGAAAAGGTTTTGCTTATTACTGAATTTTCCAGACTCATTGGAAATTGAAAGGCTTTAGGGATAAAGCAGCCAAGACTGGGACATGTAGCTCATATTTACACTTATAATTGCTTCGAACAGAGCCATGTTCCAGTATGCAGAATGCATTTTACCACCCAAACAAGGCTCAGCTTCTCGTACTGCTGTCATTACAGTCCATGTCCGATGGAACGGGATCCAAATTCATTTAAGCACTTAAAAATGTTACACTTCACTTTTACTCTTGCCAATGTCTACCACAATAGTAAGTTTGTTCCTTTGTGTGTCAGCATTATATCAACAGTTAATCACAGATGCTACATTTGTTTGTGTCACTTTTATACTGTGTAAAATTATCCACGTTCTTTCCCAGATATCTCAGCCTCCTCTGTATACAGACTGTCAAACAGCAAGCACTAATATGTCTTTAATCCAGTAGACTGGCATTAGTGATAGGAAGCTGCCTGATCCCTGCACAACAAAAACGGACTATGTGTATCAGTGCTTGCAAAAATAATGAAGTGAGCAACCACTGTAAGCTAATTTATATAGCAGTTCACCGGTGTCATTGGTGGCCGCCCTTCTATGGGAATGTAATTTCTACAGGGCATCTGTTTCTGCGCCTACAATGCTGTCACGGACCAAAAACCACCTACAATTAAGTGTAATTAAGTTTTTTTGTCTGTCTTGTGCTAATATTGGATTATGAGAAGCATACATGTTCATGACTGTAATGAAAATCAGCAACAAAAAAAAGCAAACTTATCAATAATTGCATGGGCATGGCAAACTGATGTTGGAATACAATGAATTATAATGTTAAGCTTAATTTTCCATTCCTCTGTGGTTTATCACAAGAATGGAACTGCATACCTACCTCTGTCTGTTCAACTCGCAGTTAGCTCCAGTGGATTCCAATTAACTGCAGAATTGTTGGCTATAAGTATTTGTTTTTGGAGAACTGGTTTATTCCTTAGGTCTGTTTCCACTGCTTGCCCAGGCAGTACTAATGCATTTTTCTAGTGAGCTGACCAAGTGAGCAGCATAGTACATAATCAGTAGGTTGCAGACAAACACACTTCATATGACAAAAGACAGACAAATCAAATACCGGTGAAGTTAGGGCTGCTCGATTATTATTTTTAGTCAATATTGAAATCACGATTGTTTGACACAGTTACTCATTGTTTTTTGAAAAGATGTTGCAAGTATTGAACTTAAAAAAGTGTCAGCAAACACCTTGAACAGTGAAATCTCCCTTTAATAAAGTATAATCTAATCTAATCTAATACTTTTCCCATTTGAACTTTTTTTTTCTCTCCCATTCAGAACACAAGACAAAATAAGAGTTTACTTTCAAAACGTAATGTTCAAAAACAATATTGTTTCGCGATGATTGATGAATAATTGCACAGCCCTAGGTGAATTGCAAAGTGAAAAAGTACTATGAGTCAGTCTTGAAATCCTCAGCAATCCTTAAGCAGGCCAAGCCTCTACGGATTTTGTGTAAACAAAGCATATAAGGAGCTTCTTTATTGAGCCTGCCTCTAAATCCTTTCTTAATTATTTCAAACATTTTAAATTAAAAAATATATTTATTTCATTTGCTTTGCACACACTGGTCCACAAAATCTGTTGTTTCTTTTTCCAGTTTTGCACTTGCTTTTATATTTTGTCTATTCTAAAATGCGATAGCACTGATTTGTGAGTGCCTGCTGAGAAAACGCCACTAGTAGTAATACGTCCCTCTCTGTATAACTGCCAGTAATTAGCATTAACACAATCTGATTAGTCTCAGGGGGAAGGCATGAGACTGTAAAAATGAATAATTCAAAAACAAACATCCTCAAGTCTTTGTTATACAGGAAGAATAAACAGAGATCGCACCATATTTCAAGCAACGTTTTCACCCATGCTAATTTATCCTACAATGAACTAGGTCTACCTGCTCCTCGCAGCGTTGTGCTCTGACCCATCTGGTGGAACAGGGATCTGTATGTTTGTAAAAGTAAGTTGTTTAAAAAATATACACATACACACACACACACACACACACACACAAAGTTCATTCCCCATTGTTAGTTTTAGTACACATGTTCAGTTCGGGCAAGAAAAAAGATCCCCTGGCAGTTACTTAGTTAGATGAGACATCCCTCCTGTCGGTTCAGCAGTAATCACTGATGTCACAGCTCCAGAATCCGGGACGTTATATCTACGGTATTCCCTAAAGCTTAGGGTGTCATCCATCTGTGAGCATGTTTCCAGTTGGGCTTTTCTGAGCCAGTTAAAAAGAAATCTGCAACACATTTACATCAGGTAATGTGTAACTCTTGCATAGAATGATCTGCTGAAATGTACTTCTTATGCAGAGTTTGAGCTCAACTCTGAGGTCAACTCATTATGGTGTTTCCCTGGCAACATATTCCATATGAGAAATCCTGATGAACGCAGTGGAGTGCTCTCTAGCTTGAAAATCAATCACTGGTTACAAGACCTTGTGGTGGTGATCTCAGAGGGCTAATACTCTAGGACACAATTGACATGAAGTATTGAAATTCAAGACACACATTTAAACATGTAGACACTTTCATCAGAGGGGGCAGTAGTTGTAGCAACAATTTAAATAAAGAGAAAAACTGAATCAACATCTGCTGTCTTGTTCTGATTATTTTATGAAGCAGATAAAGGATCAACGCTCTCACATTTGGAAGAGAACATTTCCAAGACATCAACCTTCCCCGCTGCCAGTATAAACGACAAAAAGCCCAAAAATAGAGCCCAAAAATTTGCGTTCTGCTCTAAATATTTGGGCCACATCAGATATTGATATGCCATTATATTTTTGCAATTGCATTTTTGTGATGGATGACAGAGGCACAACAGCTGTGTGTTTGTTTTTGCAAACCAACAGTGACTCTCTCAGCCATCGTGTTCTTCGGGACGGTGCTTAATGCAACAAAATCCTCCATGTTCAACATTTGTAATCATACAAAACTGCTTTTAATCAAAGTCTCCAGTGGTTAGGGGAGCGTGCATGTTTTCTGTGTCTGTGTGTGTGTGTGTGTGCATCGATTTGTTAGCTGTGTAATCCTCATCTGTGACAACGGTCAGCGAGATTAGGGGCTAGATCCACAGTGTCGGCCCTTTTAGGCGGGTAATGGGCAAAAAAGCGTGTTAATTGCCCTTGACTGTTCAGAGTAAATTAATTATTGATCGCTCTCTCAACTCCTTCTGTACTTCCATACCCTTACAAATCCTTTTATCTTTGGCCCGGAATAAGAACATTTCCTCTTTACCCATCATTATGCGGTCTGGCAAGCAGCATAGCCAACCTCCTGAACCAAAGCCTTTTTTATTTTATTTTTTATTATGACTGCGTGTAGCTGTGTTACGTGCTAAAAAGGGTTTGTCAGAAAGTCTTACCTCATAAGACGCTTTATCTTCTGTGATCTCTCGCTTTCTGTCTCTCACACCTTTTCTTCTTCCTCTTCATCTCTATTATTCTATTAGTTTATTCTTCAGGTTCTTGCCATCTCCTGCCTTCTCCCTCTCTCACACACCCACACACACACCCACACACATTATGCATGCACACATACTACACACACATGTTCTCTTGCCGCCACAACCACAGCTGTTAGAAATAAATAAGAGACCGGATGAATAAAAACCGAGGTTGACGTCTAAAGGCTTTGTCGTAAATTGATGACAGTGAATGTAAAGGCGTGGAAGCAGCGCAGACAACAGCATCATTATTCTGCCTATTGATTTTCTCCCTCTGCTGCTAAAAGGAAAAAGCCACCTTGTATTTGAAATGAGATATAAACAAAGTCCAACATGATAACTGCATATCTTTTTTTTCTATGTGCTGCAGATCTCAAAGCTCTTTGGATTAAAGCCTCTGCTTGAAAAGAGGCGTGTGTGCGTGTGTGTGACATAATGTTATGGTGTAGGTGTTTGAGAAAAAGTGACAGATTTCCTGTATTGGTGACTTCTTATTTGATGCCGTATTCAATGTTATCACACATCACAGTGCTATATAGTATCTCTCAATCTTCATTTCACATCATAACCTGAGGTGCTCTGGTCAGTAAAAGTAAAAGACCTTGCACACCTGAAAACTTTAAGTTACTTAACGTAACCCCGGTTCTTTGATAACAGTGAGTTGTTTCACTATGGAAATCCCCTCGGCGTAACTAACTGTGGACAGCCCGAATGGGATGGCTTGGTATTCGTAGGCTCTGCCCTGATACACAAACCTGAGAAATTTCCTGTGTGCGAGATAAAACCCTGACAAACAGTGGACAAACCCCATGGGAGGGAGAGGGAGAAGCTGGGGGGGTTAGGATGGCCGCTTCTTTTTTCCCTCTCCGGGGTGGGAGTGGCGATTCTTTGCTGCCACAGCAGCAAAGGAGTCTTTCCCCCCATGGCTTGGAATTGACTGACCAAGACTGCTGGCTAGTCTGGACCAGCGGCCTGCCTCTGTGGCCTTGCAGCCCTGCGCTCTATCTTGGCTTTAGCCGCGGCAAAGCTACCTCTCTGTCCCTGCTGGGGACGGGGTGTTTGTTACCGGGTCAGGCAGAGGTCGAAGGCTTCACCTTCCTGTTTCCTGAGGGTGCTGGCCTCTCATCTTCTTCAGAGCTGGAACAAACAGACCTTTGGTGGGGTCGTATGTCACGTCCACGACTCTGTCACAGACAGACGTGGTGTCATTGGAGCTTCCATAGTTGGTCACGCCGAGGCGATTCCCATAGTGAAACACCAAATGAAGTAAGAAAAAGAACCGGAAATTGATTGTTGAAAGACAATTGCACATATAGATTTGCTGTTCTTAAATCCCCACCACTAAAGGGGGGAAAATGCCATGTCTTAAAGGAATAGTTCAACATTTTGGGAAATACGAGTATATCATTTCAGAGTTGGATGAGACGATCAAAACCACTTTCACCTCTTCATTAAGCATGAACCACCTTAATTTTCTGTCCACAAAAAGTGCTTGTTTTGCCACTGGCATGCTCAGATTATTATTGTCAGTGTCTGAAGTAGGTATGTAAAGGATCCTTTTTGGTTTAAATTATTATATTGCAGCCTGGGTTGTGGCTGCCGGTTACAGCGTTCTCGCTCAATACTGGACCAATGTCAAGATTTTTGTTCACATTAATCATTTAGACACAAATGTATGGGGGGGGAACGGTTCTAGGCAAAAAAAATATACAAAAAACAACATTTTAATGAGTAAAGCAGATGTCAATCAAGCACAACACAGGCCGCACAGGGTCTAATCAAGCACAATAAGTGAATACACCTGTGTATGGGGTACAAAGGGTCTTTAAAGTGCCTTGCATAACTAGCATTATTTTTAACAGCTGTGCTAATTTACAATAATTTGATAGTAACAACATGTTGATGTTTGGCATATATAAAGATGTAATAATTCAACATTTTGCTGTACAATTGTCTCAGAAGTAATTGTGATAATAAAATTATCTCCTTGAGTCAAGTTTAAAAAGCTGAAAGTGTGAAAATTACTTTTTTTAAACAAAACAAATACATTCCAGATACATCTTTTGGTTATATCAATGTTATGTCTCCCAGATAATGTAATAAAACAAAAACACAGCCTATGAAGTAAACACCTCTTTATCATGAGTTATTTTTCTCTCCGAACTATATCCCCCCCCCCCCACCCCTTGTCATTTTTGTTGCTATGAACGTGTATAGGGTCAAGTGCCAACAACTAACAATTGAAATGATAGTAAATTTATAGTCAGACTAATAATCACTTGTATAATTACAATTTGGCATATCTAAACAAAATCAACAAACCAGTCATATGCCTTAAGGCCTGAGCTAATGTTAGCAATTAATTGCAGTTAAACAAAGAAGCCACGATTATGTAAAATAATTGACAATAAGACAATTGTGCAATGATTGTTACAGGCCTAAGCATATACATATATTCTTTAGCATATATTCTTTATATTCTTATGCTAAACCCACTTAATTTAGGATTTGAAAATGTGTTTTACTTTGGCACCATCCAGTGGTAGTATTAAGAATGAAATTGTGACTGAAAGTGAACACACGCAATATATTTATTCCTGCAAAGCATGTCTTGAAAGATTCTTTATAGTCTGATATTCTTAGACAACTAATGTCTGCTGTTGTTGCTGCACAAGGTTTAGCTCAATATGAAATTATATGATATATGTGTCTACACAAAGAGGGAAAATACACACCACAAACTCTTAAATGGTCCCATGAATGCAGCTGCTGTTGATTTACTGTATGTGTGGCACTGTCCTGTTGCACTATAACTGAGGTTGTGTTGTACTTGAAGTTATATTTGAATTACATGACTTTGATAGTCTTTTACTGTTTGTTCCAGCACCAATGTCATGCATAAAATCAATAAATTCACATTCATTGCTCTTAGCAACTTGAGATACTCTAGCTGTGACATCTTTATCATCCAAGGACCTTGGATCCTCCTGTAGCATTTCTACTATGATAACTGAGCGAGCGATATAGACGGATCTCAGGCTTTTCTGTGTCCTCGGTGTTGGCAGGGTGGTGTTCATCTCTTTGAGGCTTTATGGTGATCTTATCTCCTGCATTTAGGCTTTTGGTCAGTTGAATTATATTCTTTCAGTTTCTGAACAAGAAAGCTCTTTTTGGAGGTTTAAGCACTGAACCATTTCAGTGAGTTGCCTTGAGGAAAATTAAGAGGCATAAAGTTATCTGTGGCATTGACTTCACTTTTTTCAAATCAAGTTAGATTGATTTGAATAGCTTTACGAAAATAGGTGTGAACAAAGCATTGGAAATGGGTAAAATCTAGAGGTAATGCAACATATATAAGAGAATGCACAACATCATATAAAGTAATAATAAGCTATTACGGATAAGCTAAAGAAAGGGGTGGGGAAAAAGAATTGTGACAGCATAGTATTGCGATATTTTCAGTGGCATTACTGTATCGATACATAGGCGCCAAGTATCAATCTTTTATTTATGTGTTGGTCAGTTTGTCTGCTTGACAATTACATTTTGCAGCAATAAATTGAAGTGATATGAACAGAGAAATATCTTCTTATTGGTATCTTTTTAGATAAAACAGATGTTGACAAAGTTTACTTTAAGGGACATCATTTGAAATTGGGAAAAATTAGAAGCTGGAAGAAAGCTTATAAATTGCAGTGTATCGCAATATGTTTAAAATCGCAATAATATCGTATCATAGCATAAGTATCGTGATGATATCGTATCGGGAGGCGTCTAGTGATTCCCAGACATAGCTAAAGAGACACATTCTCTATTGATGAACGAAGACACAAATATCACAGCAATGTAGTAATCAGAGCAGTCTTTTAGATTTAGGAAGTAATTCATATGAATTCTCCAAACAGATGGTCCACAGCCATTGCCGCGGGAACTAGTGATGTGGAGGGTGCTGCAGCAAAAGGGCAAATAACAACAGCCATAATTTAAAAAACAAAACAAAAAAACATTTTATTTTTTAATAAATTGATTATTAATATTAACCTAATCCCTTTTATTAGAAATTAAATGTAATACATTTTACAATTTGGTGAGTAAGAGATAAACACATTTGATTAGAATGAATCTGTCCATTTTGCCAAGATTGAGGCGCGCTGCGTGCCTCTGACGCTGATGAGTGAAGAGAGTTTTGTGAACTTTACGTACATTCGCTAGCCATGGCACAAAAGCGCATTTTGGATTTCTTTATAAATCAACCACAGGCTAAAAAGCCTAAAAGATCGAAGGCAGAAAACTCAGCAACTGTAACCGAAAGAAGTTGCAGCAGCACCTCACCTCCACACTCCCAGAAGTACCTGCTTGCAACAGCTACGATCCCAGCGGCGCTAATGTTCTGGAGCCAGCTAGCAGCACTCTCCCCTCCACACTCCCAGAACAAGCTTGCTAGCAACAGACAACCAGGCAGCTAATTTGTTAGCCAAGCTACCTGCCCTCTCC
This sequence comes from Etheostoma spectabile, assembly GCF_008692095.1. Classification (NCBI taxonomy): domain Eukaryota; kingdom Metazoa; phylum Chordata; class Actinopteri; order Perciformes; family Percidae; genus Etheostoma; species Etheostoma spectabile. The sequence goes on from NC_045742.1 coordinate 8,595,783, forward strand.
ACCTCCACACTCCCAGAACAGCGCTAGCAACAGACACCAAGGCAGCTAATGTTGTTAGCCAACCTAGTCGGGCACCTCTCCACCTCCACACTCCCCAGAACACCTGCTAGCAACAGACACCAGCGCTAATGTTGTTAGCCAAGCTAGCTGCACCTCTCCACCTCCACACTCCCAAAAACCTGCTAGCAACAGACGACCAGCAGCTAATGTTGTTAGCCAAGCTAGCAGCACCTCTCCACCTCCGCACTCCCAGCGACCCTGTAGCAACAGACACCAGGCAGCTAATGTTGTTAGCCAAGCTAGCACACCTCTCCACCTCCCACTCCAGAACGACCCTGCTAGCAACAACGCCAGGCAGCTATGTTGTTAGCCAAGCTAGCACGACACCTCTCCACTCCCACTCCCACAGCGACCCTGCTAGCAACAGACACCAGGAGCTAATGTGTTTAGCCAAGCTAGCACACCTCCCCACCTCCCCACTCACAAGCGCCCTGCTAGCACAAGACCACCAGGAGCTAATGTTGTTAGCCAAGCTAGCAGCACCTCTCCACCTCCCCACTCCCCGAGCGACCTGCTAGCACGACGACCAGGCAGCTATGTTGTTAGCCAGCTAGCGCACCCTCACCTCCCACTCCCAGAACAACCTGCTAGCAACAGACGACCAGAGCAGCTAATGTTTTAGCCAAGCTAGCAGCACCTCTCCACCTCCGCACTCCCACAGCGACCCTGCTAGCAACAGACGACCAGGCAGCTAATGTGTTAGCCAAGCTAGCAGCACCTTCCACCCTCCACACTCCAGACACCCTGCTAGCAAAGACGACACAGGCAGCTAATGTTGTTAGCCAAGCTAGCAGCACCTCTCCCCCTCCCACTCCCACAGCGACCCTGCTAGCACATAGACCAGGAGCTAATGTTGTTAGCCAAGCTAGCAGCACCTCTCCACCTCCCAGACGTGCCTCCACAGAGTCATAAAGAGGACGGAGCCTTGCTAGTAGTCGCATAAGACCTCACCAGGAAGCTAATTTTGATTAGCCAAGCTAGCAGCACCTCTCCACCTCCACACTCCCAGAGCGACCCTGCTAGCAACAGACAACGAGGGAGCTAATGTTGTTAGCCAAGCTAGCAGGACCAGGGCAACCACGGAGGGAACCTAAACCTCTACTCAGTGCTGCCAGCCTCAGGGTCACAGTTTTCCTTGTAGACGTTTTGGAGATGAGGATTTTTTTGTGTTTGACCGCAGCACCAGGTAAGAATGCTGGTTTATTATTATGCTACCGCCGTGCAGTAAATTGGCATCAACTGTTCAACTGAAACTTTATACCAATTATTGGTGATAATTGTGTTTTTTTACATGCGTGCAAACCCTACTTATTGAAAAACCAGAAAGAGGTCGCGCCTATGTTTAATTATCCTACTGTATTGTTATAAAATGATTAGGCCCTGTTAAGAACTATTTATACATACGGCCCAATATCTTTATGCCTTAAATTTGCTATTGGTGTGCTACAAAAACTTAAGGCTGCAATTCTTTATTTCGATGTTTGTGTCAGGACTGACTGGCTTGCTTCACTTTCATTTGATTTAATGTAATTCAGTGATGTGTTTATTCTGTGCCATTGTCGCAGCTGTGTGCCTATATCCTGTGTTACCCATGCCTAGTTGGTTCAGTCTTGTATTATGGAGTTTCTTCTTGTTTTTATGCTACATGTGTTCCAATTTTTACTATCGAAGCCTTAGTACTTTACTAAGTTTTTTTACACAAAATGCCTTTGTTTTAATAAAGAGATATTTCGTCTTCATCGGGTCAGTAGGCTATGGCAGGATAATTATTGTCTTGGATAGGCTATTTATAATGAATTGAATCTCTATACAGCTCAATAAATTGTGATGGATGCAGTTAGGTATGTGGTGGTTGACTTTGGCTGAAAAGCACCCCCAATTCAAAATATTTTCCCGCGGCTCTGTCCACAGCAACATCTTTTTGTGTAGCTGTGTATCTACAGTGTTGCTTACGTAAAGCAGGACCTTGAGGAGTGGCAGTAAAAAAAAAAAAAACCTTCTTGGAAAGGCACAATCTAATTACACTGAGGAGATGATTTGACATGTTTTTTTTATCATAGAGGTGTCCGTTACCAATTGTCTTTCTTGAACTATTTGGCAGTTCAGTCTCAGTCAGTGTTCCCTGTTGTTTGCCATCTAAACATTGACATTTTAAACCTTTCGTCTGCGCCCTTAATAAAGGGCATTTTACAGTGAGTGAGTACGACGACTGTACAGTAGGCCCAGTGTTGATACTTGGCTAATGATCTTCTTTTCCATTGATCCAGCCTACCAATATACTATACATGTAACATACCTAGAGAAATAAACATGTTGAGAAACCTTGCTGGGATTCAATATCCTTTCCCCCCCCTTAATCCTGTTCCATCAAAGTTTGTTTGGGTAAAGGGTTTTCTCTGTCATTCATTCCTTTTCCATTACATGACCCATGAATGATTCAGAAGCCACTGTGTTTGTTGCAAATAGTCATTCATTTTTTATAGCAGCTTTATCTTGAAAACCCTCTCCTGTCCTGAACCACCCTGCTTGATCACGGTTGGAATTTCATCACTGCTGGATGAAGTGCCACGCTGGCATTTTTTTCAACCTGCCCAGATGCATGAATTCATAAATTGTGGATGTGGTACTGATGGACTCCCTTGTTTTTCTGGTGACATTACCATACATGGCTCACTGTGCAAAATGTCATTTTGGCTCACCAGCAACACACACCATTGCCTTTTATGGTAAATATGACACTGTCAATGTTTCAAAACTGCACAAAAACAGACATTTTCATAATTTTGCACTGCTTAGCATTTCTTCTGCACCAAGCCCACATGGTTTATTGTGCCCCACACAGCAAATGCTTTTCGGTAGGAATACAAATGCATGCACATCACTAATTGGCTGTGCGTGGTTGCATGCTCTTAGGTGTCTGTTGAGTCAGCCTCATTTGAAGCCACTTCCTGTATAGCTGCTCTGGATAAGTAGCTATTTACTGAATGACCAAAATATCAAATGAGATAAATGCCTTATATAACAGGTACTCTGTTAGAAAGTGAGAGAGGGAAAAAAATACAAAAAAAGTTGATCCTCAGACCCCAAGCTATTAGTCAATGTATAGTACAACCACACATCAACTTTTCATGGCTGTGGCTTATCACAAAATAAACACTATATTGAATTGAGGCATTTGTACTGTGATGTAATTGAATTTTGACCTTAAGAATATAGAGCTGCAATGTGGCTGAGTAAAAGGTGGGATTGGGTGCAATGGGGCAATCCAAAATCTCTTGGGGATGAAAAACACGAGCCAGGTGTGTGTGCTTGTGAAAGAGAGAGAGAGTGCACCGGTGTACAGTTGTGTGTATCCGCGGCTGTAGTGATTACCCACCCGCCTGGAGGGGACAGTCATCTCCTAGACTTTTCTTTACCTCAAGCTAGTGGCAGACTCTCCACCCACCTAAATCTGCTGCTGTGCCAAGGTGAGAGTGGCAACCTCATTTAGTTAAATGTTTTTCAAAGTTATCTTGTTTTTTCCTCACACCACGTCGCCCACTCTCAATTCAATTCTCATAACCTTCCCTTTGTTTTTTTTCTTTCTTTCCCACCACATCTCAAGATTAATAATGCAGCATAACTGATCACCCCCACCCCCCCCACCCCCCCTTTTTATCTTCACCAGATAGTGCTCAGCCAGCACAAGCTAATTTTAGAGGATGATACTGCTGAGTGCTTGCGATAAGCAGCTCACAATGAGCGGGACATTATATTCTTCCCCTCTCAGGTTCCAGTCTTTCTCAGGTGGAAATCACTGTAAACACAGCATGTCCTAAATCTCTTAGATTGCAGAAATTGCAGAACATAATTTGCATATTTGCATATACACATGTATGCATGAACTCTGCACTTATTCATAGCTAAAACATTTGTTTCTGAAAGATCAGGCTGTAATAGTGTGTTGCAGTTGAAAATGTTTGTTCCAAAATGAGAAAAGGGGGGTGGGGGGGGGGGAAAGTGACACAGCTTCTGAGAAAATCATTTGATATTGCAAATTCAAAGCACATTATGCCCCTTTTTCTAGGGATAACAAGTGCCTTAAGATACATTTTTTTCAGTACTAACAAAGAGTTTAAGTCGATAACAGCAGGGGGCCCCAGATCCTTATTCGGCACAGTAACCAAACTGTTTAGTATTCCATGCTTTGAGCCCACGGTGCAAGTGTTTATCATACGAAATGCATTATTAATATCCAAGCCTTCAAAAGTATTGACCTCAGTATTTGTCTAGCCTAATCATGTTTATTTTATCTAGCCTATAGCGTGTAAATCATCTAAATCAGCTTTAATTACACTGATGTTGAATTTGTCTACAGTTGAGGTAGTAGAGATTAGATTCAAGGACAGGATTATTTTATTGCTAACACTGAATTCCTGTTGCCTCCTGCTCTGTATATTGCTACATTGATATGTGGGTGTGTTATCTTATCTGAAGATGAAGATAATTGGTATTTCTAGGTGGTAATAGATAAAATGGCTGTACATCCAGCAAAACAGACAACAGTGGGAGCAGCAGCATATCTCCTATCATGACTCGTCATTTTCTATGAGTGGTTTAAAATGGTGAAGCCAGTGGCTGGATAATACAGTGGAATCTGTCAGACAGACCGAAGCTGCCGCACCTGGGATTTCTACTTCTGTTTTTAACGCTGTGAAACCACATGCACCGAGTGCAGGTGGTACTTGTTTGTAACCTGGGGATTTTACTATATGCAGCAACACATTATCTTATATAAAGTCTAATAGAGTCTCTGAGGACACTTTAGCATCTGTTCTCTCACATCTCTGGTTTGGGCTTCTGTAATGTTCTTCCACACCCTCGGCCACTGAGGAAGCACACACTCACACAACAGAAGAGAGTGTGTTCAATTACTGTAAGCAGCACTTAAGAATGTAGTGCCAAAGTAATAGAGAACAAAAAAGTATAAAAGCCTGGATATGCCAGCATTAAAAACATTTACATTTTGCGATGAAATCAGTGAATTTAAATGGAATCACTGATTAGTGGATTTGCTTGTGGCGGCAAATTAATCCGTGCTTATCTTTCACTTTGACTCTAATCTCGGTAAAGTTTGACATGCAAATGTGCACCTTTGACCAATGGCCAACAGTCTTGTCAACGCTGCCTTTTGGAGCCGAGAGCTGGTGACTCCAATATGGAAGAAGCCATTGTAGCTTATCAGTCCAGGCGCCCCATCCACTTTTATTTAACCTCCTCTGTCAGAGTATATGCTGCTTCTTATAAAAGTCATTGCTTTTTTTAGGCAAGAGACAAAAGTCGATGGTACAAAATCTGCAATACATTGTGTGAACTAGAGTCCCATTAGTAAGAAGGCTAACAAGTTTGCTAACTGACAGTATTTTACAGAATAGCCCTGCGAGGAATCCCTAGTCGTCGTCATATCATTTTTTTTTTTAAAGACTTGCGATACACTTGGCTCTGCCACTTTCTGGCGTCAACATGCCCTGAGACAGTAATTGGATAGAAATAGAACATGATTAAAAATAGTTTTTCTTTTACAAATAGATAACGCTGTGTCATTATTCACAACCATATGCTTGCTCAACGTAGAATCCAAAAGGCATTAAGAAATTGTCTGGTCAGTGTTCTTCTTGGTGGTCTTTTGCTGTCATGTGTTCAAACCACCATCAATATAAATTTGATTTTAGTAGAACAGATTCCTTGTACCGTTTCAGAAACATGAATAAATTGTGTCTTTGTTCTTTACCTTTACATCAAATGTAATATTGCTGTAGTGTGGGAAGAAATAATCTCTGTCGCTGCCAAAGGTTAGAGGAATGTATGAAGAGTTTCTTGTCGTATTCAAATGACTGTTTGACAAATGAGTTTCCCTTGAAGACATATGATACATTATTAGCATTTTATTATAGCTAATGGTGTGGGTGATCAGGATTATGTAGTGCAGATAAATCATTGCCCTTCCTTTCATTTATAGAATGACAATGCTCTAAGGCTCTATACTGGGTATTAGACTAAAGACTATTAGTCTTTAGTCAGTTTTAAAGGGATGTTTTCAACGTGGGCCTTATAGTCATAGTTTTTGCAATCATGACAATTGATTGTGTCGAGATTTCATCACTTAGTTTACAGCGGAGCTTGAGTGAAACTCTCTGCTGGATGCGCCAAAACAATTCCCAACAGCTATCACCAAAAGGCGATTAAAGCACAACCATATATGTGCTAAATTACCTCTACAGTGACAGGCAACCATGATAGAATCCCCTATCCTGTATTTTACATTAATACTATAATGGTAACCCCTGTCAGAGGTCCCAGATCCTTCATCTGTATTGCATTCATACTGCAGTGATAAGACCCCTCTCCCGACATCTATACTGCATTAATACTGTAATGATAGCAAAGGTAAAGGCCTTCCCACAGTAGATCTGTCTTACGTTAGTCTTGCAGAAGCCGCTGTAACCTATTCTTTTAAAAATGTGATAAAGTGGAGTTAAAGACTTTCAGTATATTGCGACAGTGACCTCATATTTCAAACAACTGGGTGCTCAGGTATTCCTTTTGCCGCCTGATGGCTGTAAAGCAAGCACATTTGAATTTGTTTTGACTTTTTATTCTGAGGACAGACTAACACTATAAAAGTGGGGCTGTGGTGTGAGTAAAAATGGTTTGTATGACAGAGAAGGCCTTGGCCAGTTTTATAAGGCCAGCTTTAAGACAGAATTGTAATACTTGTGTGTGTGTGTGGTGTGTGTGTGGTGTGTGTGTGTGTGTGTGGTGTGTGTGGTGTGTTGTGTGTGTGTGGTGTGTGTTGTGTGTGTGTGTGTGTGTGTGTGTGTGTGGGTGTGTGTGTGTGTGTGTGTGTGTGTGTGTGTGTGCGCACAAACACTTGTGAGAGAGACTACTCGATTATCTGAGTTCTTGGCAGTGGGTGCAGTCCGGGCTGTCTTTAAGGCTTTGTCCTGGGAATTGTGTATGCAGGACTAATGTCCTCCAAACTACTAAGAGACAATGCAGGTTTAGAGTTGTTGGCTGCAGAGGCACAGGGCAGCCACTCTTTAGGGTTTTAAATCTACCTTTAAGACTCTACTTCACATCCTCAACCACTTCCTTCTGTCTTGCGGCCACTTAATGGAAAAGAGGGAGAAAAAAAAATCATTTGTTTAATTAAGATGTGTTGAAGTTTCTTTCCAAAATGTTTACCGCTTGGTATTCACTGATCACTACTAATGCTGTTCCACCCTTGAATTGTCGCTATTATTTAACCACACATATCTTTTGTAAGATGTGCTTAATGATATTTCTAAATATGAAAAATTAAACCACTTTAGTTATGTCAGTGAGTATGCATCATGTGATCTTGTGTCTATGTATTCAAAGCTATTGGCGTATACCTACTAAACTCCAAGAAGCAAACCCTTGAGCCCTCAAAGCCAACACTGTTTAATTTTAAATATCCATGGTCAATAAAAACTAAACAATACTTCTGTCTCATTTTGCCTGCTGTGAAGTTTACACTAAAGTTGCATTTACACTATTAGGCCTAAATCGAATGGGTTTCTTATTATATTTTAATGTCTTCTGACGCAGGTGATTGTTTTGTGTTGGTAATTCTTGACCTCAGCTCTGCGTTAGATATAGTCCATTGTATTCTGATCAAGAGGTTATATGATTGGTTGGGCTTATCAGGCATAGCTTTAGACTGGTTTTCATCTTGCTTTTGGAGTTTTTGGAGTCAAATTCCTCCCCAGTCTTTGTATGTGTTATGCCCCCTGTAAACACATGGACAGTGTGTTTCATGAATGATTTCATGAATCACATTCTGCTGTGTTTATTTCATGGTGCCTTGCTCAAATGCACTGCAGGACCCTTGCTGTCCCTCTTAGAAGCTGAACTCAACAACTACGCCATGCTGCTTTAATGCCTGACTAAAAAATGAACGTGTATTTGAGTGTTGCATCTTTTAAGTTTGTTCAACACATGAGGATCTAGTGTCCCTGAATAATAATATGCACCCACTTGTGTGTTATTTATCAGCAACCTGTGATGTTCATTTCATTTGTATTATGACATTTTACAGTAACTTTTTTTGATGTAGCGGAATACCCGAAGAGCTTGCCTTGGCTTCTTCAGGGAAGGATTTTCAACATTTCCCAGGATGTCTTTTGACAATACCCTAGAGATCATGTATGAGCCTGTTTCATTCATGTTTGGTTTTCCCACACAGCTTCAGAGAACAGTAGGGAATGTCTTTTTCCAAAGCAAAGATTGGGACCTTATCTTGGGCATTTTTTAAACAGCATTATAGTGATAAAGGCAGGATTTTTACAAAAATACAAGCACAGCACCAATGACACAAAGATTTCTTTGCATTTATTTAATGTGGTCAAAGATTTGTTTTTCTATCTTTGTGGACCAAAAGCAGCTGCTGCACAGAGCTCTGGAGCTGGTTGAGCGGGGCTAAGCCTCAGAGCAGATCATGCCAGCTGCTAAAATTCAGAACCACACAGCAGTCGAAACAAAGATGCCCTGTACCTGAACTCATTTTTATTTATTTTTTCCTCCGAATACAGTGAGAATCGGATTTTTGCAAGACAGTGACTGATGTATAGAATCTATCTATCCTGAAATGCCGAGGAGGCCTTAGGACAATCCTAACCGTGTTTAATAAAATTCTGCCGGCTGATGATTCAGATGGTGCTGAGAAGGATTTTGATTGAAAGATAAGTTGAGAATGCTGATTGCTCATTTGTTTCACTGACAATGGTCTAATAGTACCATCAAACCCTTCATTTTGTCAGTGTTATTCTGAAAATTACAAAGATGGTCAAAAGAACAAAAGATGAAATCCCAATACAATAAGTGAGTAGCTTGATAGTGTGGATTTAATATCATCACCCTCTTCCAATAATATAGGCCTTTTGACTGCATGAACACCAGTTGGTCCATGTAATCAGATTCCAGATCCAGAGTCGGCATGAAAAGATTGTACGGTGCAGATTCATCAGCAATCCTATAACAACTCGATAAAGCATTACGCCTGGCTGCCCGACAGTCAGAAACTGCCGACACAGTGGGTTTTCCAGGATTGATGTGGAAAACCATTGCATTTGGGTGGTTAAAGAGTACCGCCATTCCATCATGGTGACACCAAGGCATATAATCCACATGGGACATTTTAATTGAGCATTGTCGATTTTAAAAGCCGACAATCCAGTCAGGTCTCTGAAGGGTTGAGGTGGGCTTGTCTGGTCGGTATGCTACAATCTTTTAAACCATTGCGTGACATGGAATTGAATGTCAGGTCAACTTCAGTGATGCTAGAAGTGATTTCCTGAATACGTTTGTTAGTGTAGCATTAAAATGAGAAATGTGAATCTTACTGCTAAACATCTCCTTAGCTGTCTGGTATCCTCAAAACTTCTCATGTACAGTGTTCAGTCCTTGAGGAATAATGTAGAATTACCCTGCAAAACACTAGGACAGCAGTTATGTTGACGCAGCATATTTCTTTTGCTGTCTTGTAGCATGTTTTCATCCAATGGTGCCAAATGTAAATGACCCTCAATGACGTCAGACCCGTGGCACTTACATCTTTGGTCATGAAAGAGTTTGAGAGGCTATTGAAGGATGCACTTTTGAACACTGTACAGGATAAGTTAGACCCTCTCCAGTCCGCCTACAGGTCGGGAAGAGGCGTGGATGGCGCAACAGGGACGCTTCTAAACATGGTTTTTAAACATCTTGAGGGGGCCGAGTCCCTTGTTCGTCTATTTTTGACTTTTCCTCTGCTTTTAACTGCATTCAGCTGCGTATTTTAGCAGACAGGTTGAAGAACACTGTCTGGCTGTTGCGTTTTTTTAACAGTGAGGTCACAGGTGAGAGTGAACAGTGTTTTATCAGATGCCCTCTTATCTTCCACTGGGTCCCCCCAGGGCGGTGTCCTCTCCCGTCTTTTATTTGTTTTATACACAAATGAATGCCAAAGCCATCAGGAAAAGTGCCACGTTATTACATTTGCGGATGATTCCGTCATTGTGTCCCTCCTCAGCAGTGACGACTCCGGACATGGTCCTGTAGATTTTACTGATTGGCGTAAATCCTCGTTTTTAAACCTGAACATGGCTAAAACAAAAGATGTGCATTGACTTCAGAAGAAATCCCACTGTTATTTCCCCAGTTGTAATGGACAACTAACCAGTTGAAGTTGTGCACCAGTACAAATATATCTTGGGTCTGTGATCGACAGACTGTGCTTTCTGCCTCAGGTCGATGCTGTGTGTAAAAAAGCACATCAGCGCATGCACTTTCTCAGTTTTAATGTCGACACTGTTTTTATTACAATGTTTTACTCCTTTTATCAAATCAGTTCTTACCTTCTCTTTGATCTGTTGGCACGGGTCACTTTCTATTAAACAGAATAATCGCATGCAATGTATCTTGAAGGTGTGCAGCAAAATTGCGGGCACACCCTTGGATGACCTACATGACCTGTATAAGGTCAGATCCTTGCAGGCGAGAGCCATCCTGGCTGATCCTAGTCATCCCTTGTGGGGTGAATTCATACTGCTCCCCTCCGGGTGTA
>NC_045742.1:8606458-8617674 GCF_008692095.1 Etheostoma spectabile
GCCGCAATGCAGAACCAATAGATTCAAAAGGTCATTCATCCCGGTTGTCATCCCACTTGTTAATAATATCCGGTATATTCAAATTCAATTCATGTTGTATTCCTATTGTGGTTGTGTTTATGTTTGTTTTTTTGTTGTTTAGTGTATATTTTGTTACTGCTGGCTGTAATCCAAATGACCCCTCGGGGATAATGAAGTGACCTTGAATGTATGATGGTCTGTCATTATAGAAGACACGCTATTTAAAGGGATATTTCACAGTTGGAAAGATGAATATATTTTTAAATTGGGTCACTTATGTAGTAGAAATGTGAATTCTTTTTCGAAAGTGGTGCCTTCTAGGCCAATAAATGCCATAAAATGTGTTTTTGGCTCATGTGGGTGAAAGACACCAAATCCCAGAATGCTGCTCAAAGAGTCCATTCCCACGCCACACCTACCGTTTACATACATAGACAGAAAGTGAGGCATTCAACTCCAGTGTGTTTTATTGTCATTTCAACCATATACATGAAACAATGTTTCATAGGCTCAAGTGATGTTACACATTTAAAATACTGTATATAAAAACGACTTTTTATAAAAATAACATACGAAAAAGGCTACATTACACTAATGCAATGGTAGCGTTAGCGTTTGAAGGGATGTAAAAAAAAAAAAACAAGTACAAACGGTTAAAAGCTATAAAAGGGAGGACATGGATGTACTGTAGGACTATAGCAACAGCTATGCCCCCTGTATTTTAAGAACATTTATTTGTTTACAAAGAAAATTGGTGTCCTTAAGGGTCGGATTTTTCTTTTATTTTAAGATAATTTTTCAAAAGATGATTTTTATTCCTCTTTTTAGTCAGCTTTAACATGGTTTCATACACTTATGAGCCCCACTGTATCTTGAGGCTCATCAATGATACCTACATGCAATTTTAGCAAAGAGGTGTGCAATGCTAACCTAACTAAAATGTTATAAATTATTTAAATATTACTTAGTCTGCATTTGATGAGAAATCCTGAAACCTTTTAACTCAACACTTTTCATCTCTGTAGCTCTGTATCTGCATGTGGAATATAATAACAAACATGAACACACATTGAGAAATACCTTGCAGGAATACTTATTTGAGAGAGGCTTCCCAGATCATGAAGGTCGCCCTGGTTCTACTAATTAAACCTGATGAATGTAGGCATTTATTTTTATTTTTTTTAAGTACAATATCTGCCTACACCACTGAAGTGATCTGACTCATTGCCCGACACTCCCTGCATTGAAAGAAAAGAAAATTACCTAACCTTACTTGTAAAATTTTTCACTTGCTTTAGGGAAATAAGATTTGTAAGGATCATAATGGAAAGAAATGACTTGTTAAGATGGATATTGTTTTCAATGAGGTGCTGTCAGGGCCATCACCTGTAATGTAATAGGGAACAGTGTTGTGATGGACTGGGACAAGGGCAGCTACTGACGTTCACCTTGAGATAAGGGTCATACTCCTGCCTCATAATCCATAAAGGAGCCATAATAGCCTCTCCTTCTGCCAGACACGACCCCTTTTACACCAAAGTGGAACAACACTGTCTGTCAGTACAGAAGTTTTATAATCTCACGACCCAATTGAGCACATAGTGGCACGTAGGACAACACAGATGCGTGTGCAGCATGCAATGAAGAGAGGCATGCAAACACGGAGTGTATGCACACATGCATGAACTATTAGCCTTAGGCTTCCTACATTAACATGACATGTCATTATAATAGTATGAGGAGTTGACAACTGATTGAAACAAGATGAGAAAAACTGCTTTTGATTAGAAAAGAAAGCAAGTTCGGTGTTTTAAGTCTGTTTTGAAGCAACTGTCCTGGAAGCCATTCAGGTTAATCAAATGAGTAAATTAAGTGAATCTTCAAGGTCTGAGCAATGATCACAAAGAGTAACACACAGCAACACACTCTCACATTTCCTCCCTCAGATCTATACAAAGGAGTTATAAGGTTACATCACAGATGTTACCATTAATAGTTTCATGAAGTTGAATTGATGGAAAAAAATATAGCTCCAAATAAAGCTGCACAATTGATCGCAATCAAAATCACATTATGGACTAGTGCAATGAGGGTGCAATAAGTTTTTTTTAAAGGCAAAATATGCATCAAAATACCATTCTGAATTGAGTATATGGTGATGCAGAAATGTCCAGACCTACAAGTCGTATTCTACAGACTACTAAATACTACTACTACTACAGATGAGTGTTACCCACAGAGCCGGAATTTACTTGTGGGTGATGGCTGGGTTTAGTTATAAACTAGTCCAACAAAGGTTTATTAACTATTTATTAAAAACAATTACTGCTTATCATTAACAAATAATTTAGAAAGAAATTTATTAAACTATTTACATATTTTTATGTAAATTTCATTTACAAACTAGACTAGAAGGAAGCTGCCTCGACCTAACACCACACACACACACACACACACACACACACACACACGTCGAAAAAAAGAAACGCTGACTAAACTATTAAAACACGGCGGTTTTATTCAGGACACCCCCATCTGTCGCTAACAATGATGACTCAGTGAATAATGACGATTCTCTCCGACCAATCGGTAGTCTGCAGGTTTTCACGTCACCTTTTGGTAGCGCCTGCGCTCGATTGGAACCTCAACTGAGGAAGTACTAAATAAAGTACCTGGTAGCAGGTACCAGGGACTTTTTGTTTCAAGGGTAAACCAAGGCAAGTAGAGTCTAGGCGAGTTAAAGAGGTACCATGTAGTGGAAAAACGCAATTATTGGCAATAATAATACAACCCTGTTCTCTATACAATATTGCCGAACTGCACAGGTGATGTTGTTTGCTCCTCCTTGAGAGGATTCAGGTCCTTGACAGTAGTAAATATGGCTGCTATGAAAAAACACTGTCTTTCAGTTGAAGCATATCCTGAAAATGGATTCATTTTTTTCAGAGCACCTTATTTTTCCATAATTGGCATAGGGGTGGGCCATATGGCAAAACGTTCAAATCACATTTTATTCCAGGCAGTCCAAGATCTTATGACGATTTCTTTTTAATGCTAGTTTTTAAGACAATTCAGCAAGTTACTGAACATTACTTAGACATTTCCATTAAAAATATAACCCTACAAGGTACCAAGACACCACATCAAATTCCATTTTCAAATTTAACATTTTAATAAAAGGAAAGGGGGGGGAGAGGAGGGACAACATGCAGCAAAGGGCCGCAGGTCGGATTTAAATCTGGGCCGCTGCCAAGGCCTCAGCCTACACGGGGCACACACTCTACTGGGTGATCTAGAGGTTGCCCCTCGAAATGAGATTTATTATATTTGGTAGGATATTTTACATTGAAGTTACTTTCTCCAAACTTGCAACAAATGAATCATTACTTTATGCAAAATTAATTAACCCCTAAAATAGAGACAATCCATTCTATAACAGAGCTATTACTTTGTCAACCAAGTGATTGAGTCTCCTTGAAAATTACTTTTTTTTGCCTTGTCACTCACTTTGCGTGAGGAGGTGTCTTGTTGTGGTGAATGGTGCATATATCAAATATATCTAAATGTATTCTAATTTTTTTCTGTCAATCATTCTCAGGGAGTAGGTGTCATGTTTCTCAAATGACATATATAGTGTCTCATTTTGGCACCAAACTGAGAGCTATATTCTTTCAGGAAAAAGACTTTGCTAATTTATGACCTCTAAAACATCCCAAAGCCTGCAGCTATTCTGTGACCGTTAATGAATTGTAATGTTGTTTTTGTCATTATTATGAGTTCTGCTCGGCCATTAAAATCTATAGCCAGGTCCATACATAGCAGTGGTGGACACCGTAGGTCTGACAAAGACGGCTATTAGAGACCGAGAGAGAGGGGAAAAAAGGAATACAGGCAGAAAAACAGCAAAATTGGACTAAAGTGAGCAGCCTAATGCCTCCACCAGCAGCTGTCAAGCCATCCCCTGGACCCAGTGCTAAATGAACTCCACAACCCTACTGTTCACACTCCGCCCACCTCCTCCACCCACCTCTGTCTTCCTTGCCCTCCCTCTCCCGGTTCCCCCTCAGAAAATGGGCACTAAGAATCCATTCTGCCCCACAAATCAAATCACATTGTCATTTTCCATCTCCACTTTGTCTCTCCCTCCCTCTACGTCCTCTTCACTCCATCGCTCTCCCATCTCTCCCACTTTTCATTGCTCTGCCTGACTTTCCCTCCCTGCCCCCACCAGAACAGGGCATCTGATGTGATGAAAGATGCAAGTCAAGGGGTGGGGATTTTCCCCATTTCTAAAGGTGTAATCCTATTAGATCAGCTGGAGACGTTGGGCTCAAAAGACACAGACGGCATGGGTGCATCTCAGTCTGATTTGAATTTATCTCTGTTGTACCTTTTGTAGCCGGAGTCATGCACAAGAGGAAACCCCATTTAGTGGTGGCAGCATTTGGTAATGTTGAGCACAGTCCTTCCCACTAGAGAGTGACACAGGAATCAATTGTTGCTCCCATCCCCTCTCGAGCCCACGAAAACACTCCCAACATATCCCGATCACGTGACTGCCGTCAAATCACTGGCTCCGAAATTTAGGCTACACTACACATGTATTACCTGCAGGCCTAGACGATTTAATTCCCAGTTCCTAACTGAGACCTCCCCAACTCAAAACACACATTTAGCGATTTAGGTTTAGGTTAGAAGAGTCGCTGCCTTCTGCATACTAAGTAGCCTAGGCTAATATTTAGACTACGTAGTAGGCCCAACTTATGCAGAGCGCAGCAATTCTAACGTATTTAAGTCTAGAGAGTGACTGATTAGTATCTTACCTTCTAGCTGTTGTCTCCTCTGTTGCTGATTTTATAAAAAATAGTAGCCTAGCACCCACCGCATTGCAGCGTCATTTTTTAATTTAATCTCCGGCTGCATCCTGCTCCCGCCCATCTCCTGTTGATGTCTATGCTCTATTCCGTCCCTATCACGTTACCAACAGTGAAGTTGTCTCCCGTACCGCGTGACTCCCTCAGGAATACCGTGACCTGCGGGAGTTCCAAAGAATTGTCACCCTCTACTTCCCACCCAAGTGAAATACCATTTCAATGTTACCAGGTGGACAAAGATTCATCAGTCTGCTTGGCTCACGGTGACCTTCTTCGTTTTGCGATGTGTCATGTTCACCACAAACGTAATGGCTTCCATCTTTTAAAAGGGTACTCAAAGGAACACATAGGAAAGGTGTAGTACAAAATAACACAACCATCAGTGTAGACAAAAAAAAACACAGGACCACATCTCTCTTCTTCCTGGGGGACGTCAGGGAGGCTATTTCAGATGCTTTAGGCTACATGCTGTGGTCATTCTTATTTAATAACAGAGCTCTAAATGAGAATCTAGACTTCAACCAGGGAATCAACCTCCTCACCAGAAATACCTGCCAGGAATTAGAGCTTTAACACCCTTTGCCAGTACTATAAAACAACTATCCTGCCCGTCTCACCAATCCACCTCTCCACTGCACCTCTGGGCTCTTTACGAGTGGAATATCAAGAAGGCCTCTCCGAATGCCTCCCCCAAGGGCACAGCTATGCACATATATCAGGAAGTCCAAACAGAGAAAAACAAGTGAATAAAGCTGGTCCCTGAGGGAATCATGACCACAGCCTGATAGTGTTAGATCCTGTGTCCATCACCAACTAGTGCCCTCACCTCACTGGGGAAGATCTGTGAACTGCCTCGGTGTAAAAGATTGTGAGGAGAGGATTAAATTCTACGGCTTTCAACAATTCACACACCGTTTTGCTGTGTGTGTGTGTGTGTGTGTGTGTGTGTGTGTGTGTGTGTGTGTGTGTGTGTGTGTGTGTGTGTGTGTGTGTGTGTGTGTGTGTGTGTGTGTGTGTGTGTGTGTGTGTGTGTGTGTGTGTGTGTGTGTGTGTGTGTGTGTGTGTGTGGGACAGATGGCTCATGCAGGTGCATGGATTAGTGCACTACCCACTACTTGGAGATGTAGATAGAATTGGGTGAATACACTCTGAAAATGTGTTATTATGATTATTATTAGTACTATTATAAAAAAATGTATATCAAATGATTGACATACTGTCATTAAATCTAAGTATTGTTTTTTAAAATAATGGAAATTAATGTATGAAAGTCCTTTTTAAAAATCTCAATATAATGTGATCTTCATTTAATTAAACACTGAACAAAGTACAAAAATAAAATGCAAATAAAAAATGTATACAAGCCAGTAATGAATTCAGCCATGAGTTTTTCTGAGGATTAAAAAGGAATAAAGCAGACGAACAAGATAAAAAAAAAAAAAGCATTAAAGCTTGTCTTCAAAAAATAGTTTTTAAGAAGCAGTTTTAAGGTTTCATGTGGGTTTTGGAAGCTGTTACTCCTCAAATGGGATATGCCAGGTAGCTCTAGCGCCACAGCCTGTGGCCTTCAGTCTAGACCTCGCAATTGCCAATTATTCCCCGCTTTTTTAATTCCCTTATCACCCATGGGAGAAATTAGTCAACTGCTTGCCCTCCCCATAATGAGGTCAAAGCACATGGTCAGAAGCAAAATACCCCATGCAGCAGGGAAGGATCCAATATCTTCTGCAGATCAGATCATTGCAATTATTGGCCTTGAACCAGAGCTTATTTATTCAAGGATAGACACTCTAATCTCTTCATGTGCCAACCTGTGTTACATGCAGCATATCGTGGTGTGAAGTGGTTGAATTGCAAATAAAAGAAGGCAGTGCTTATACAATGTACATACAATGCTTATACAATATACAATGAATCCTTATTTCCAAGCTATCAGAGCCACTGAGGCTAGTGCTCAGCCTTCCTACAGTATATTGAAGCTACTTCAATATTCAGATTATAGGAAGCTTGATGGAGTGTTGGTCAGGACACGGGAGTCAGGTAGTCCTTTCAATATATTCGATATTTATTGCTGTACAGTCCAGTAAACTTTTCTTGGTGTTAGTTTGTGTTGGTCTGGCTTTCACCAGACGAAGCTAAGGGCAATAGATTTGAGATTGAGCATTGATCTGGGGAGTCTGCTCTGTATTTTCTCTGCGCAAGAGGCGTGACCAACGAGCGTAGTTCAAATGACTCTGTACGCAATTGGATAGTCCTTCAACCAATCAGACCAACGATCCGGGTGACGTAAAAGCCATAGCCGCATCAACGGGTTGCTGCGCTTTGGTGGCGTTCGGTGGCCGCTATGTTGAATGTAAACAAGAAGCTGCTTGGTCGCTTCTCTATTGTCATTGTGTTAAATCCGGCAATAGTGTCCTAGGTAGATAAGCCAGTTTGTGATTGGTTCCCGCAAAATTGTGAACTGAAGCAGGAGAATTAAACGTGCCGGTTTCCAGACCGAGATGCAGGGTGAAATCAAATCACTGACAGAGTGGGCGGGGTTTAACCATTTACCCAAGTATGTATGGTTTGGGCGTCACACTGAGTAAAGCTTACATGTGAACTGCTTTGTGTATCTCACTCTTAATTTCTTTAGCATTAGTTGCTTATGAGTACATATTTCACTGAAGTCAGAAATGTAGGAACAGTTTGACTTGAATAAGTTACTTTGATGTTTTACTTTACTTACTTTATCAGTTTTCTGATATTATTTATTTAGCGTATCGGGTCTTATTTTTCATAAAAGGGCAAACCAATACAACAGGAGACAACTACTTGTATATTTATTTTAACATAACATGCATTTTAAAAGATCTACATACCAACAAATTACAAATAACACTATAATAATCTGCTGATTTCAGCAACTAAACTAGCTAGAGTTTTAGATTGGGCTGAATTGTATGTTTGTCTGACCGACATGAGTGCCGTTTCCCACCAACTAAGAGTGTATTTTATCACCTCCAAACTGATGTAGCGTAACACTTGAAGTGCAATGTCACATTCAGTTGAGTCAGATCAAAAGTGTAATCAACTTGAACCAACCCCTACAAGATTAAGCTATCACTTACCAAGCAATGAAGCTTTTCAGCCATTAAATATTGTGTTGTTCCCCCTTTCTAATGCAACAAAATTATTTCTTCTCTCTAACAATACTGTGCACAGTGTAAGAATATGGACCTGCTAAATACAAATAAGTCAGTTAGTTTTTAAAACATTCAATGTTGCATCTTTTTAGCAGAAGGACCAGCCTCCGCTGAGAAGAGAGGCTGTCTTTACCAACTTCACACCATTCCTCAGCGACCTTCACCCTTTACCCCTCCCCTTCCCTATAAGCAATCAATAAATATGCTATTTCAAGTCATGATGGGAAAATCAATCAGAGAGGGTTTTTTTCCCACCACCTCGCTCTACCAAGCCTTCTCTCTCCTCATCCCCCACGATACGTTTCTAAAAAGTGCCTCCAAGGACCGGTTGTGAAAGTGGAAAGTATTTTCAAGGACCGCTCTGGATGCGATTGAATGGGGAGATTAATGAAGCTTCACAACCATAGGAAATGTGTTGCACAGAGGAGCAATGGATGCCATTTGACTCTTATTTTTGACAAATCTCATTGCCTTAAGATTGAAGATGATTAATTGGTCCTTGCTTTATGAGAAGAAAATGAAAAACATTTTTTTAATTTTTCTTTTAAAAATGTATCTGCATGTCTGTTGACCTAGCCTAAGCATTTTGTTTTGTGTAACATGTGTTAATACAAGACACACGAGAAAAGACTCATTTAGAGGCAAACCCAACTCAGTCAGTCAATCAGGGGTGAGAAAGTAGAAGTCTGTATATTTTTTTCTAGAACACGTCTGTCAACAGGCACAAAAGGAGAAACCACTCTTATGTTCTGCATCACGCCTTATTCTTTGCTCACACCTCCGGCATAATGTTTGGAAATATAATGCTAAGTCATGTCAAGACGGACATTTTTCGGTAATGGGAATATTTAAAATGTAGGCTTTGATTTAAGGTTGGTGACGTTACTGTATTGTATTCTATAGGAGACAGTGGCCCTTATTTATGAAACATGTGTACGACCTAAAACAGGCGTAGGACGGGCGTACGCCTATTCCAACGCAAAGCTCGGCATTTATCAATTTGAACGTGAGAGTAGGCTGTGATACAATCCCACGTCTGGTCTAAAGTCAAGTACGCATGTTTTTGAGTCAGTGTGGACTTGTGGTGCAGCATATTGAGTTCAGGAGAAGTCATTACTTCATCACTTATCAACAATGGCAGATCTGGCACTTTAAGAAGACCTCTATGAGCCGAGCACAGTGCACACGTAGCCCACACATAGGGCCACGGTGGAGCGCTCTATCAGATTGATTAAGGGCAGATGGAGCCAGATGACCTGATGTCCAGAGAGCAGTGTCCAGCACAGCCCCAACTGGGGGCTATACGAATACGATAGTGTTATGTTTGGCAGTGATATTCCATACAGGAAATATGCAATGCACAACATTTTTATTTATTCTTCAGATTTTCATTTGTTTTTTTTTAAAGTGTTGTTAATGGCCACAAAAAATGATTTATAATTGCCATCAACCAACATATTTCGTCTTGTTTTTCCAGCTTCTCTGCTGTCAGGTGACAGGCTCAGGGTGGTGGTCCAGAAGGAGAGGGGGGGGGGGGGGGGGGCGGCGACAACACGCTCACGGCTGCCTGGCTGCCCTGACTCATGACAAAAACATGAGTAAAATAAAAGACACAATAATGTAAATACATAAACTCTGCTACTGTGTTTATTTAAATATAGGTCCACCTACATGTAGGCCTATGAGATTGTAATATAAGCCTGTATATTAATATTAGAACTATAACATACATGTCAAGGACGTCCTTGACATGTATGTTATAGTTCTAATATTAATATACAGGCTTATATTACAATCTCATAGACTGTCAACACTGTTGACCAGATCAGTGATCTCTTTCCATTTGCAGTTAGCCACTAAACAATTAGGACTACCTTCACATATAAAAGCAGTATTATTTAAAAATAATAATCAGGAGCATTAATCTTCCCACCACATGAATTTATATTTTAAGTTGAACCTATCAATTCACCTTAATGCCCAGACTAAATCATTTAGCAGCCAAGTCATACTCTAAGACTAAATTATTCACAATCAAATAAAAGGTTACATCAGAACATAGTTTCAGCCTCATGGCAATGCTCTTTTTGCAGAATAATGGTGACAATAGGTTGCAGTTAAAGTTACCCACAATCCATCAGGTGCATCTCACTACAGATCTAATAGTTGCCCAAAATATACAATCATACTTTTCTATCCTATTTCATTTGTTGGATAAACTAATGTACTGATTGATGTCTGATTGATGATTTAACCCTGACTCAGCTACCTACTAATATTTTATGTATGTACATAGTTAGCTCAAATAATTAGTCATGCCAGAGTTTAGTCGATCAAAAGAAAATGAATTACAATCTTACTAATAATGATTTTCTAGAAAAAAGGAAAAATGTTCACTTGTTCTAGATGCTCTAATAGGAGGATTTTCTTTTATATATGTGTGTGTGTGTGTGTGTGTGTGTGTGTGTGTGTTAAGTAAATATTTATGAGTTTTGGTTGAACAAAACAAAACTTAAATTCAGATCACATTGGGCTCAGGGAAATATCAGGCTTTTCAAACTATTTTCTGATGTCTAATAGAGAAAAATAATATTTTTTTCTGTTTTAGTGTTTCACATCAAGAAGAACCTGCTAAATGATCCACATGAGGAATGTCGTACATAAGTTGCTCAAACTGCGAGTTTATGTTGGAGTCTAGCCTTAGACAACACATTCTCTTTCCCAATGTCTATGATTGCCTTAAACATTTTAGACAATGCACAACATCTCTTTGATGTTTTTGGAAGTCCTTTGGATGTTTGTTTGATGCTATTTACCTTGTCAGTCTTCATCAAGTCTTGGGTTGTTGATAATGCTGTGTATCGAAGCCAAAGACAATTTTCCACATTGTGCACAATGAAGTCCCTAACGAACTAACTAACTTCCCCTATTTGTGAGTGTTTTCACTTTGTACTTCAGCAGTGGAGTAACAAAAAAAAACAAATTACCAAGATCTATATGAGAGAGCACATCTGAATCTACTTCCTTACTTGCATCTCTCTTTTGACTAAATTTACACAAAGTATCGTATAGCTGTACAACTTCAAACTTAAATTTACGGTTTTGAAGTATTTGTATTTCAGGGAGGTATTGTATT
>NC_045742.1:8617684-8625076 GCF_008692095.1 Etheostoma spectabile
TTTTGGGGGGGGGGGGGAATTTAGCTGCCCCTAACCGGTGTGATGTCCACTTGCTGTGACAGTTTTCCTGCTGTACAAACAACCAACAGTGCATAAGTTCACGAGTCAAAGAAACAGCAAGTGAATAGCTGGGTGTTGAGAAAACTTTACGTTACTAAAAAACACGTTATTTTAATCTTCTAGCCAGCAAACATAATTCACACAATCACTTTGTTTCTTTCAAAATATATTGACAAAACAAATTATTAGCATATAAACGTATTTCTAGGGGAAAGGCTTGCTTTTAACCATATGAACTTTAGCGATGACCACAATAACCTTAAACAGTTATTCTAGTCTTATGACTTATTTTGTCATTTTGGTATGGGGACTTGTCATGCTGTTAAGTTTGTCAATACAACTTTTACATAAATGACAAAGCAAATTCCACACACTAACAGGGCTGGTGCAGAAACCTCAGTGGTAAAGCTCTGAAAGCACCGGGACAAATGATCTGCAGCCTTAATACCACTTGAGTAACTATTCGATTTTTTTCAAAATCTTGGACGTGTACTCGATGTTTGCGTTGGTGGTTACAACATGCCGCACAGGTGCAGTGGCTTTGTGTGTCTGTGTCTCTAGTGTCACGTCTCTCAGCCCATGAGTCCCCTGTGCTGCGAGGCTGTATCTTTAGACTTGCACGTAGCCCTAGCCATCACCTCTAATGACAATACTGTAATGCTGCCAGAGTCCTCACAGATTGAATATCCTCAAGCCAGGGAAGGCTTTCATTGACGTGTGCATGCGCTTTTTGCCTTCTATAACCATGTTGCCTTGACAACCATGCCTCTCTGTTCTTTGTCACTGTACAGCGTGGTAACAGGGCAAAATCATTTGTCTGATCAAGGTTGTCTACAAGCACCAGATAAGAAGCGCAGTGTATAGGAAGCATAAGCTGAAAATACAACATTTTACCGATGTATTTAACATGCAAAAAAATCCCATTTGATGCATAAAAAAAGGGTTTTTGATCATATGTGATGATCATTTTATGACATTTGTGAATGTGTCACTTATAAGACTCCCTGGTGTGTCTGTTTGATATTCTATCTGCGTCAGGGACTCTGGTACGTCTTTAGGGCCCCCTGCCCCTCTAATACCAGAGAAAAAAGAAGCAAGATGGTAGAGAGTGCCTCAAGCAATTAACAGAAGAGAAAATAGCCAGAAGTGGCCACAGGCAAATTGGAGGGTTGCATATGTCTGTTAAAGAGAGCGTCCCAGTGAGACAATGTGACATTTTAATGCAGCAACAGGTTTGTTTGCACAGGGTGATCAGCTTAGTGTGGCATTCAAGGTTTTCTGTGGATGTTTCTGTGCTTATGGGTATTGTGTTCATGCTTGAATATGTGCATGGTGTCACAAGTAGCATCTTTTTTTTACATCCCACCATGAAAGTAACTTTACATTTAAAGTCAAATTGACATTTGCATTCTGTTCACCTTTTTTGTAAAAAATATACTATAAACTATAGCTGACAGTGTTTGGACATATTTGTGGAAACAACACCCAGGCTTCAGGCCTCTGGGTGGGCTTTTCCCTTTGCAACAGTTGCAGAACATTTAAAGGATGGTGTTGCTAGGAGACGAGCTGTCAACTTCTGTGGTGCGCTACTAGTCAAGCATGTCATAGTATTGCAAAAACGTTGATACAGGCATTTCACAAGGCATCTTTTTTCTGCAAGCACATGGGTATGTTGTGTGGCAGTGTGAGCCCTCTTTCCCTTACAACAACATGCAACATTTCAGTGTTTCCTACAGGTTGAGAATTTACTTACTGTGATTAATGGTTAGGATGTGGTGGCACATGATTGCTGGGTTAAGTAATAACCTAGTCAAACCAAGGTTTATGAACTATTACATACTACCAGACTCTCGTACATTTCGTTTGTACAGAGAGTCTGGCCTCTCTCCATTGAGAAGTGACTTACTTGAAGGTGGCTACTCTGTCATAGTTTAAAACCATTGGATCTGCCCAGAGCCACTCTGGATCTGCCATAACCAATCGCTAACGTTTGGTTGTGACGTTAGCTTAGCATCACTAGCGTTAGCCTCAGCCAACTCCTACACCATTAACGGAGCGAGTTGGAAAATCTAACTTTTCCCGAACCCGGTGGGGAGGAGGGCCACGACATCATGGCCACCAAAAAAACTCAGCAAAGATTGTTCTTGCTCGGGCATTAACTTCTGGATATTCTGCAGCGTTTCCACAACGGACCAAATGGCTTAGCGCGCATCTTTCTCCGCTGCCATTACGGCTAGCACACAACCTCAACGTCAACGTTCTCAGCCACTCCGTCTGTTTGCTGATTGGAGCCCTAACCCTGGGAAACCTCTGCCCAGAGTAGTTTTATTCTCCCAAAACAAGTTTCCTTTTATTCCTAAAGAAGTGCACCAAAAAGAATCACAACTTTTTTTTGCAATTTTCCTTGACTCTCGCAACTTAATTGCAACTAAAATACATTTAAACTTTAATTGCAATTTTTTTACAACAGCTACCACAAAATCTGGCATTTTTGGCTGCAACAATCTATAAAAAGGCTGCGGAATCCTGGCGGGACTGAAAGATGATACAGATGTGAAGACATGATGTGCTTTGTCATATAAATTTGTCAAATGTTAACGGTTCAGCATAAAATACCTCATTACCCGGAGCCTAAATATTATATGTATTAACAACTTATAATTTAACAACCTTAATACTATGACCCATACAGACTGTTACATGTTATTATAAATCTCGACATGTCTCCTCCTAACTCCAGTTAAATTATATAATCCCACTGCAAGACCACCAGCCAAATGCTACATCAAACTACAGCCTCTGAGCCTTTTTTGTAATGGAAAACCAAAAAAAGGCAAGTCGAGGAGGTACCATGTAGTGTAAAAACACTACACAGAATTTATAAAGCTTAACTAACTAACCAAGCAAAAAGGCATGCATGTCAAAGAGCTCGTCTCCTTGCCAGTTGCTGCCATCCAACGCCACAACATTCCAGGACGTAGCAACAGCTCCTTAGGCGGCTTCTTATTGATGGCCGCCTCATCACTGTTTGTGAACATCTCATATCGGCTCCGTGAAACACCATTTACCTCCTTCCCCATGTTGGATGCTGTTTACCGACATGGATTGCTGTCATAAGCAAGCAGGTAATAAATATGAATTCATCATTCATTCATTTCATCATGGTTTCTCTTTCCTGTATGACAAAGATACAAACATTCAGCATTTGCCAGTGGTGCATTTACAAAAAAGGAAAAACAAAACCTGTTTAATGTTAAAGGGTTGTTGTGCAATTGACTGAACGAATAGATTCAGCAAGAAGTGAGGCTTAAGTTTTTACAGACTGCCAGAGGCTAAAGAGTGTAGCAAATAGACCACTGCAATTTAGAGACAAGGGAAGTCTGTTGTTATAACGTGGACATGTAGTTGCAATTTGGTGTTTGTTATGTCATATTTAAGGGTAACATTGTAACACTTAGGCTACTCAGTGACTCCATCTTGGCTTCCTTACTGACTGAAGTTGTCGTGACTTTGCTGATATGAGATATTTATGCTTTTGGGTGCCGTTATGCTTTGTTTATTGTGTTACGGCTTTGTTTCTTGGACTTCTCTGATGAGAAATAAGAAGAATGCAGTAGGCCTATATATGTCAGTAAACTCAATTTTTGTCCTTATTTCAACATCCTCAGACCACTGACTGGCCAGTATGATGTACAGTAGAACATATTTTCAATTCCGACAGGCTTTACTATCTGAAGATCGTTGTTCTTTTCCTGCTGGTATTACACCCCTTCTTGTTTGAAGCCAGCATAGCCCGTTTGTTTGGCTGCTCAGTAGGGACAAGGAGTGCTGCAGTATGTGCAATAGTTATGTGTAATGCCTACTCTCTATATTGTTATAGGCTCAGCAGATTTCTTTCCGAATCAAACTTCTTGTGGGTGGTGTTGTTGCCGATCTGTGTGTGAAACATCATTAAATCTTATGATAAGGCACAATGAAATAGCCCCTTGATGGGACATATAGTACATATGAAGTTTCATATGTTTTAATCAACAGGATTTAAGGCATTGTTTTATGATAGGAACAATGGAGGAGCTAGATTTTTAAAAATAAAAATAAATAAAAACCTATTTGCTGAAATGCTATTCCAATCATAAAATATATAGGTTCCACTTTATTTACAGTAATGGTAGTTTTACAACTTGCACCCATTCCACTAATAAAGGTGAACAGTCTATACGTACTGAGTATTTAAAAGTGAAAAAGTTCTCCAATATATCAAATGTACTGGTGGTGTGCCACCAGGAAAATAAATCACGCACCTTTTTATTGTACCTGGTGGTTAATGACATTTTAATCCAGCAAACACGTAAAATCACATATTTCCAATCAATAGGGAATCCCCACATAGCAGAAAAGCAATAAAGGACAACTTAATCAGAGTATTAAGCCAGTAAGATGAATGCCATGGGAGTAGAGCAGCTCAATGCTTAGGCCTTATGAAATACAGTAGCCCATTCTCTCACATGTAATTACTGATAATATGCTCATGCTACACCTCCATACCTGAACTAGTCAAGCCTGTTAAATGTACAGATCCAGCCACAATAAATTCACATCATTGCTTAGCTGTTTGCGGAGCAATCAAGACTCTAAATAACTCAGCATTAAACACAACCTGTCAGTGACAGTGCCCGCCTTGTTGCACTGTCAAGAAAACCTCTTCCACCTAAACTTTTTGTCCTCTCCACTGTTCTTCATCACAAAGATCACTACTTTCCAACTAGGGATGCAACGATTACCAGTGTAACGGTAAACCACGGTAGAAATGTTGACGGTAACAATTGCTCTTTTCGTTTAAAATATCCTTATTATTGCTGTGGATTACCACGGCGTGGAAACCCTGTGTTTAATCTTTCCCAGCTTTGTCTGAGTTGCCATGCAGGCGCACTGCGCTCAGACTGGAAAAGGGGACAGTATGTAGCAGCAGTTTCTTTTTTATTGAAGTGATGTGGGTAGTGCAGAACATAATTTAAAACTATTGTGTAGCCTGCTAAACTGTCATGGGTTTTACATCCTCGTTATCTTCAATAAGTGTTCTGCTACGATGTGGAAGTTTAGCCCGTGTTACGATGTGACATTTGGAGAGAGAGAGTTCTTTGTATTATCACCTTGATAATATTGCTGTTGCTGTGTTTCTTATTGCATAGCTGATAGCTGTGCAGATTGATTAATATTACTTATGAAGCCACATGTTGATATTCAGATTGTGTTAGGGCAATTTGCTAGCAAGGTGCAATCACCAGTAAACAGACCTAAATAAACTAGCCTGTGGAGCCACACTACTAAAGGTGTATTACACTGTTTGGTCCGTTATGGATATGTGGGCTGTAATAGATGTGGCTTATTCTCAGTTTGTGTTACTGAGCAATAGGATACATTTATGTTAATAATTACAGAAAACTGAATGTATTTTAATGAATGTAATGTATTGTTTCTGGTTATATGTTGGTGGCTATACTATTTAGTTTTGGTAAATAATGTTCATAGTAAGTCAGAGGCTTATTAATGTGCATTATTTTTTGTTTATATTTCAGAACCACATCCAACTTCACATGTTACATGTAATACAACTTCATAGTTAACTTCATGTTAGAGTGGTAAATAAATCTTCCTGGATCTCAAAGTGAGACATCTCTGGTTCAAGTTCTCACTGGACACCCTACAGCCGGCCAGTGTTTCAGTAGCCAGTTTTCAATAGTTTGTACAAGCCTATTGCCTGTATTTTTGTAAAATAATAAACACTGTTAAACTTTTTAAAACTATTTCAGCCTGTGTAGGCCTAGCAGTGGTCTTTGAACATATTGAACACACTTTTAAAAATACTGTGTTTATAAGGAAAACTGTGATAATTTTGATCACTATAACTGTGAGGTTAAATTTTCATACCGTTACATCCCTATTTCCAACATTTCCTTCTTTAACATAAGCATAACTTGCTAAAAACACAATACATGTGTAATATCCTAGTCAATATCAAACCCGTGACCCTGACAATGTAGGCACTGTGCTCTGCTGCCTGAGCTGAAAACCAAAGGCCTGTGCCGCCATACACATGTTCTTACTTATTAGTTTTTTTTCTTCTCATAAAAATGTTATACTCCCCATATGAAGTGTTGCATGTAATACAATCATAACGGTTACTTTGGCCCAGTAATGTATGTTTTCGTTGTTCCCAATCCAATTTTAGAAAAGCATCCCCGTCTCAGTGCTTTCTATGTGTTTGAAATAAACTAAACTCAACACATGTGAAGTAAGTCAACAACAAATTAAGCAGACAGATTGGATGCACCAAGCATGAAAATCTTTTTAGTGACATCCAAGAAACTCTAATGAATGTAAGGATAAATAGAAGCATTCAGTTGCAAATGAACGATGCTGTGGAGATTTTCATGTTTCTAACAGTGCTCCAGGAGGGCCATTAGGGAGTTTGATGGCAAAGCAAGAAGGGGGCCTGGGTGGCATTATCATCATTTCAAACCCCTGGGAAGATGGGGGGTTACTCCTAACCCTATGGTCAAATATGCAGAGACAGCCACGAAATATTCAGGACAGATTACCGATTGAAAAGCTACCCGAGTGAATTGCAGTCCGCTGAAGGACAAACCTCTTGACATAAACACCAGGGAGCAAAAGTGGATTTGTGTCCTCTTAAGGAACGAGACAAAGAGCAGGGATCAATTTGAAGTTGTATCATTGATGTTGTATGGTCTATTCTTGGCTTCTCTTGAAGCTGATTTTTTAGGAAAATATGAGGCAATGCACTCCAACGTAAGAGACTCACTGTACAAAACATTTCAACACTTTCTCTCCAAAAAATTATTGGTGGCTTGCAAGTAAAACCAACCTTTGAATTTAACTGAAGATCTGCCTCATACTGTACCCTTTATTGAGGCGAGAACAACTGAGGGGAGGTAGTGATTGTTTAGGTTACATTTTTACAGTATTAAGACTATTTTGTTTACATGCCAAATAACATTTATCAGGATTTATTAATTACTTTTTAGGTGATTCAGAATAGATAGGTTCACATTTTGTTCAGGTCACTTTTAAAACGATATTCACATGCCCACATTTTCCCATTTTACAGTAGAAAATTAATTTGTTCCCCTGTTGAGTGAATTTGTTCTAAGAAGACTATACATTTGAGATACCCACTTCATGTTGTTTATCTCTGTGTGTAAACTGTATATATTTGTGCATACATATTTATGTATACTGTGTGTGTATAAATATGTATAATGTAAATATGTATGTATACTGTACATATATGTATACTGCATATATATATAT
>NC_045742.1:8625086-8626255 GCF_008692095.1 Etheostoma spectabile
ATATATATATATGTATATGTGTGTGTGTGTGTTCTTTTAAAATTTTCTTTTAAAACCAGAACTTTACAATCCAAACAAACAATACTTGCTTTGATTTTCATATTATTCTCATTGCAGTTTAACACTTCAAAGAAAGATTGTAAATGAATAGCACATCAAACCACAGATTGTGTGAATGAAACAAAAACTGGTGAATTGACAGGTGACCCTCACCTTAAGATGGCTAAAAGCATACAGCCATAGAGCAAACTATAAAAGTAACGCAGCATGGGATATTCTGTCTACAAAGATGCATCTTGAGGTGTTGCTGAAAACAATTCACCCTGAGCCGACCGATGAGGACTCCCGCTGCGTCACAGCCTCTGTTATCTCCTGTTTTTAGTCTGAACTACAAAGAAAGCAATGAACCCTGGGGCCAGGTGTATAAAACTTTGAGATAAATATGCATACGCATTTTTGGTCAAATTTATAAAGCTGTGTGTACGCCTGGTTGCTTTGACCTTTTTCTAGTTTCTCAACAAGTCCCAATTTATACAATTTATTGTTGTGCTAAATGTAAAGTTGTAAATATGTAAGTTTTCCATACACTAAGAGCAGTTTGTGTTATTCATGGTTTGAATATGATGATTAAAATATTTCAGATATTTAATTTATTTAGGAATCCTGCTGTGTCTAGTTTGTGGTAAAATAAATATTAATTTCTAAGTAAAATATACCCTTCCACACTTTAAAATATGTGAAAATATTCTGCTATGGTTTATTAGAAGTTAAAAGTGAAAAGGGTCTGGAAGCACAAAGAAATTCTGGATCTGGCCTTGCGCCCTGACTACTACCACTAAGGTTGACCAGTAAAAGAGCTGTGCTCATCAAGATGGCTATAAACACGAAAGAGAGAGAGAGAGAGAGAATCCCAGTGTTGCAGCAGCAAAATATCAGGCACACATACAGAATATACATGAAATAACCAGATAGAATTTAAGAACAAATCATTTGAAATGTATACAAGTTGGGAATAAAAATACTACTGTTTACTGTCTATTATTGATAAAGCTGTAGATAACCTTTTTGTGCAAGGCGCACTTAGGGCGGTTGTAATGTCTGTGAGTCCTATCTACCACTCAGTGATGTTAAGTTTTATTGTCTGTGGTAGGAATGATTTCCTGTAGCGG
>NC_045742.1:8626265-8638465 GCF_008692095.1 Etheostoma spectabile
ACATCGAAGCTGTTGGAGCCTCTTAGAGAAGGTTCTCCTCTGTTGGACCAGTGTGGAGAGGGTGGTCGGGGTTATCCATGATAGATAACAGTTTGTTTAGTGACGACCTCTCCACCACAGCTTCAAATGTCTCTAGCCAATAACGGAGCCAGTCTTCCTGATCAATTTGTTCAGTCTGTTTGTGTCGGCGGCTCCAATGCTGCTAGCCCAGCAGATGGCGGAGGAGAACAGAACGCTGGCCACAACAGACTGGTAGAACATCTCCAACATTCTGCCGGTAACAACAGACTGGTAGAACATCTCCAACATTCTGCTGGGAACAACAGACTGGTAGAACATCTCCAACATTCTGCTGGTAACAAAGACTGGTTGAACATCTCCAACATTCTGCTGGTAACAACAGACTGGTAGAACATCTCCAACATTCTGCTGGTAACAACAAACTGGTAGAACATCTCCAACATTCTGCTGGTAACAACAGACTGGTTGAACATCTCCAACATTCTACTGGTAACAACAGACTGGTAGAACATCTCCAACATTCTGCAGATCCGATTTTAGCAGATCTGATCTAGCATTTATCACCTTCTGTCACCTTTGTTAACCCATTGGGCTGTTCAGACAGGATTCTCCTCAGCCGGCTCACAATCTGCAGCCATAGTTTTGGCGTCCTGTCTGAACCGGGCTTCAGTCAGACCTAGACTCAGATGAGTAGTCTGTTCACCAAAATTGGCGACTAGAAGTCATCACAATGGTAAGTGTAGTTAGAATCTTTTGTTTGTTTGTTAGCTTTGTTCTGCATTGGTTTCAGGTTTCCTTTTAGGCTTATGCATATTATATCATGGCTTTTGAATCTGCAATGTACCAAACCTAGCTTGCCCGGGGTGCACAGACAACTCCCCCCTTCTGTAGAGCAATGTGAAAATGCCTCTGGTGACACACTGTGCACAAAACAGCATAGTCAAGATCAGACAATTTAGGTGACATAAATATAAGAAAAATCTGTATTTAAGTAGTAGTAGTTTATGAAAATGAATTAGTAATGAAGAACTTACTAGTTTAGCAAGACATGATTATTTGTATTTCACATTTCAAGTGTTTTGGATCATACAGAAAGACATTTAGAAAAAGTATAAAAGACACACAACACAGATGAAATAAGCTAAAATAGAATAAGACAAATCTGTACAAACCAATACATTTCCAGTCATAACAAACATAGCAAGTCTCAAGCAGAATATTGCAAGATATGAAAAGTCTGAAGTTTAAGTCAATGAAAAATTCAGTGGCCTTGAGCCCTTATCTGAGAGTTGGAGCAGACCTCAAGTGTTCTGGGAGTTATATAACCAGTGGTAGTATTTTCATTTAGTCCATTCATCCATCCATGCATCCTCGTCCGCTTATCTGGTATGGGTTGCGGGGGAAGCAGCTCCAGTAGGGGACCCCAAACTTCCCTTTCCCGAGCCACATTAACCAGCTCCGACTGGGGGATCCTAAGGCGTTCCCAAGTTGGAGATATAATCCCTCCATCTAGTCCTGGGTCTTGTCTGGAAAACCTTTCTAGGGAGGCGCCCATGAGGCATCCTTACTACATGCCCGAACCAGCCCAACTGGCTCCTTTCAACGCAAAGGATCAGTGACTCTACTCCGAGCTTCTCACGGATGACTGAGCTTCTCACCCTATTTTAAAGGGAGACGCCAGCCACCCTCCTGAGGCAATCCACTTTGGCCGCTGGATCTTGTTCTTTCAGTCATGATCCAGCCTTCATGACCATAGGTGAAGGTAGGAACAAAAACTGACCGGTAGATTGAGAGCTTTGCCTTCTGGCTCAGCTCCCTTTTTGTCACAACGGTGTGATAAATTGAAGGTATTTGAAGTCCTTCACTTGGGGTAAGGACTCATTACCCACCTGAAGAAGGCACTCCATTGGTTTCCTGCTGAGAACCATGGCCTCAGATTTAGAGGTGCTGATCCTCATCCAAGCCTCTTCAAACTCGACTGCGAACCAATCCAGAGAGTGCTAAAGGTCACAGGCTGATGATGCCATCAGGACCACATATCAGCAAAAAGCAGCGATGAGATCCCCAGCCCACCGACCTGCAACCCCTCACCACCCCAGCTACGCCTCGATATCCTGTCCGTAAATACTAGCCGCCCTGGCGGAGGCCAGCCCTCACCTGGAACAAGTCCGACTTGCTGCCGAGAACCCTGGACGCAGCTCTCGCTTTGGTCATGCAGAGATTGCATAGCCCTGAGAAGGGACCCCCTCACCTTATACTCCCGCAACACCTCCCAGAGTATCTCCCGGGGGACCTGGTCATATGCCTTCTCCAGTTCCACAAAACACTTGTAGACTAGTTAGGCATACTCCCAGGCTCCCTCCAGGATTCTTGCAAGAGTAAAGATCTGATCCGTTGTTCCACGACCAGGACGGAATCTGCATTGTTCCCCTTCAACTCGAGGTTCGACTATCGGCCAAACCCTCCTTTCCAGCATACACCCTCTATTTCCCTTTTTGAACAGGGGAACAACCACCCTGATCTGGCACTGTCATAGACCTCTACGCAATGTTGAAGAGGCGCAGTGTTGAAGAGACGTGTATTTTCATTTAGTAAAGTCATGAACATAGCATAGATCTTACAAGAATTGCAAATACAAATACATTTTTCACACCAGAACTGTGTTGTGATCACATGTGAAATGCTCTGTCATTACGGTCGCCTGTTTCTCTTCCCGCTGAGGCAGCAGTCAATGTCATACTTCAGCTTTCAACTTTAAAATACCAATCAGACAAGAAATGTGACAATGTGCGGAACAAAAGCTTGCAAGGTTTATGAGAGTGCCACTTTGAAGGTGCAAAACCTTTACCTCCGTTACAAGAGTACTATCACATTGTGTGCATATTGTTCCACTTTCAAATTGTGTCATTTAACATTTGTCATACTGTAAATTTGTAATAACTGAATGTTCAAAGCTTTTGTCAATTGCAACAAAAACCCTGTAGATACACAGCAGTATTCTCAACCTTCAAAGCATAGAACAAATTAACTGCCAAAGTCATGCAGTATTCTTTAAAGAATCTTCTCACTAGATATATAATGTTCTCTTGAGTAACAAACATTCCCTGGTTTAACAAAGCACTCTGCTGCTAAGAAAAGAGAGTAGGTCTTTATTTTATGCCATGTTTGTATTTTAATGAATCAAAATCAATTAGCATAGCATAAAACCAGTTGTATGACATTAAACGTGATGAAGCATTGTTAAAGTTCCAGTCCCTCGAGGATGTTGCAATGTCGCGATTCATGCGAATTCAACCAATCACCGTGATTTTGGTACATCTCTCAATTTTGACCAATCACTGGAGTTTCTTGCGACTTCAGCCAATCCCAGCAGTCCCACGTGCCAGACATTGTATCAGTATGTGACTCTGAGAGCCACTGACCAAGCAGGGAGTGAGATTGGGTTGTATGTCTGCAAATTAATTTCCTTGTTTCTGCTATGAAGACGAGACGTGTGTAACTCGTAACATTTTCCAACAAAACAACAGCGAAAGACCGTGCAAAACATTTCATACCATCCTGTCAACCTGTTTGCCTTTTAACATCAATGTACTGTACTCTGTAATGATATTTCACTCTAAAGTTGCTGAAGCGGCTGCTTCAATCCTGTCAGCTCTCTGCAGCAGGCGGAGCTGCTGCTCGCACACACAAACACACACGATGGATGCAGGAAAACTGGAGATGAGACGTACAGGATGACCTAAATTGAGGACACCTACGCTTGATATTGTAAGTACAATGATAAGTTAAAGTCCAATAAGTCCTTTATCAAACCGTATGAACGTGTGTCCCAGGCCAGGATAGGAAATTAACTAACAATGTTCAAATTTGATTCATTCAATAAATAATTATTTTTTGTCTTAAGTCCACCAGCTATTTTCATATTAAACCAACATTTGCACCATCCTGAGACTTTTTGGTAAATTAAAAAAAACTCAGCCCAGAGTAGTTTTACTCTCCCCCAAACAAGTTTCCTTTTCATTTTTAAAGAACTACACAAACAAAATCACAACTTTTTTTGCAACTTTCTCTGTCTCCCGCAAATTTATTGCAACAAACCTAAAAAAGACATCGCAACTGTTATTGCAAATTTTTACAAAAGCTCCCGAATAATCAGGCATTTTTTAAACTATCTTAAAAAAGACCGCAAAGTCCTGGAGGGACTCAAGTCCTTCAGCAGGTAATGGATTACTGTATAGTCATGTTTCCCCAGCACGTCAGGTAAATGCCTAAAATGCATATACAAATCCACTCAATTTTCTGACATCAAAGCTGTAACAACACATTTTAAAGTTGCAGGAGAGTGGGTATATTCTGTTGTTGGAATAATGTTCTTCAAAGCGAGTGCACGCTGTCTCTTTGTCTCTTTGTCTCTCTGTCACGTCCCAGTGTTTCCTCTGTCTGCTGCGTGATGGAAGTTGACTGTGTAGTCGACTTTCATCTAAAATAATCACCTCTCCTCTTTCTCAGGGTTTTTCATATTGTGATGGAGAAGAAATTGGTGAATGATTTGCCATTACAATGTAGTGGAAATCACCTTGTTGTTGTTTTTGGTCTCTTTACAGACAAAAACAGCCTCATGAGACCCTCATCCCCTCTGTGGAAATACCATATAGATACTTAGTACTATTAAGGTTCTCTGAAAATAACTTTAATCTTGCACGCTGCAGACAAAGTGGATGACACTTTCAAAAATGTTTTTACATTTTATATTTTTGTGTTTCAATCCATGAACATTTTTCTGTGGAGAAGTGAACGAGCAAAATCACTGAAAAACATGAATATGGAATATGTACTTTACAGCTTTTATAGGCTGGATGTTGTCCTTCAAAGAAGCAAGTGATTACGATAAATTAATCAGAATGATGGCCAAGTGTTGTGTACTAGCTGGCATGGGACCTAGGCAACCAAGAAGAGCCTCTGATCACACAATTACAAGTGGCAAGGCCTATAATACTGATGGAGAATATGCAGAAGGTGGCAATCAATCAGTAACATTGGCGGCATGTAAATGGACTGAAGACTCCGTTCTCAATCCAGTTACTCAAGAAAACCTGCTTTAGGTTCACACATGGGAACAATGTAACTCAAAATGACCGATGTTAGATGCAGTTACTGTGGCATAGAAAGATATTTTACTTCTTGCTGACACACAGTTATTGGTACATTTTGATTTACAAAAATATATACATTTGGGATTATCATGTCTTTCTCCCACAATAAAAGAAACTAGGCATGTCAAATTTAAGCCATTTCCTCACCTGTTTGTCGGCCATGCTGATAATGATGATGCATATAAGCTAATGAAAAACTAAATGCACGCTTTTACTTTCCCTTCATGTCTGTTCAACACATGGTCCAAAGTTAAATCCATTCAACTACTGGATGAATTACCAACATATTTTATATATTATTTTTACAAACTGTACATGTTTCTTTGGTACATAACAAATTTAATACTTCAGTAACACGATAAAACATGGAACACAGTTGCTGACATGCCTTGCTTGTTAAGGTCTGTTAAACACTCACATTAGGCCATTAGCATGCTAGCTCAAAGCACAGCTGAGCCCAAGTACAGCAGAGGCTGACAGCTTTAGGGTGTTTTGTATTGGGCATGTAATTTACATATCTCGATTGGACAGTCATTTCTAGAAATGACTTATATAGTACTGCATTGTTTTCTGAATTAAATTGTGATGAAAAACGTAATTGCTGGCTGGATTATGTTCCGAGGCAACATTTTTTGAGTGAATAAAGTGCTTCATGGACTAGCTGCACAAGAGTCCTGGAGAGTTGGTCCGAGTAATGGTTGGTAGGGCTGGGTATTGTTGAAGAAATTACGATACCAGTACTAGTA
The DNA here is from genome assembly GCF_008692095.1 of Etheostoma spectabile. Taxonomy (NCBI): domain Eukaryota; kingdom Metazoa; phylum Chordata; class Actinopteri; order Perciformes; family Percidae; genus Etheostoma; species Etheostoma spectabile. The sequence goes on from NC_045742.1 coordinate 8,632,186, forward strand.
GGCCTACCCTAAAATGATAGTAATACCAATATAGTATTCATTTGACACCCTTTTTTCTACTTCAATTGATACCCATCTTGTGAATAGACGCATATCCGCATGCTGAACTGACTACATCAAACCCCCTCACTGGACTTCACCACACACTGTGGGTTTTAGCTGCTGCGGTAGTGGGGCAATCACACGTCACATTAAATCAAAAACCGCTTGCTGTGATTGGCTGCAACCAAAACCATACAAATAGTAATTTTAATCATTTAAAGATCTGGGTACAAGTTGTCATCCTAAATCCCGTCTGGTTACGTTTAGGCAACCAAGTAAAAATTAGGTTTTGGTGAAATGTTAACAGTCACCATAATAAAAGGTAAATAGTGCTGTGGTCACTACAAGCATATTGTATTGCAAGATCAGATATTTTGGCAGATAGCGAATACAATACATTGTCAGGGAACAGTTTACTGATGGGGTCAGCATCAATAAATTAACATTTCGTCATTATGTTCTTAACTCTGAACTGTTTTCTTTTGTTTTAAACTAATAAAATAGAGCAACAAAAACACATTAGGATGAAAAATTGCCTCCATTTCTTATCTATTTGACAATGTTGTTTTCGTGTGTGTGTGTGTGTGTGTGTGTGTGTGTGTGTGTGTGTGTGTGTGTGTGTGTGTGTGTGTGTGTGTGTGTGTGTGTGTGTGTGTGTGTGTGTGTGTGTGTGTGTGTGTGTGTGTGTGTGTGTGCGTGTGTGTGATGAGTGTTTTAGCCTCACAGGGACATTAGTGTGGCTTTACAGTTTTTAGTCAGTTAGTTTTATAATTTGTGGTAAGGCGTATGCAGCCACAAATAAATGTCAAGCGTGAAGACGGCCCTTTCTTCTGATCTGATCATGAGCATGAAAAGAGTATTGACGGACAGCTGGGGTATAGTAGCAATGAGCACTGCTGCCCATGCTTAGTGCAGCTCTGACGCATTGACTCTGAGGAACAGTGAGGGCTTCATGATGTTTGCTGAAGGCAACGCACATCAATAGCAAGCAGTCCATTGAGCTAGTTACTGGATGTGGTGTTTTGATGTCGATTGCTTTTGTTTGGTTGTACTTTAAGTTGATTGAAACTCATAATAGACGTAATTTTCTGTATTTGTGTTTGCTAAAGCAAAGGCAATGCAAGATTTTTTAAAATCAGACAAATGGGCCTTAACTGTTAAATGGTTTCATTTGTTTGAGATGATGAATCCCCCTCAAAGCACTGTTCTTTTACCTCCAAGACCAATCACTGATTCTTTCACTATTGTGTTGCTTTGTGTGTCTTATAACATTTATAATGGTATAATTTACTTTTATATACTTCAGTTGTCTGCTTGGGGTAATTCACTTTTTTATTCTGTTATTCTGTTAAATATTTGTTATGATTATGTCTGCTTGAATATGATACAGAATATCAGATAATCAATTTTTTCAGGCTTAGAGTGAGACCTTGGTAACATGCTTTTTATTCCAAATAACTGACTCAGTTTGAGAAAGTAAAACCAAACACAACTGGTGTGTAGTTGTTAATAAATTTATATGGTTTGGGAGTAGTTGCACAGTCAGTGTGCGGACACTCATCAATTATTTTATGGTTTAGACTTTTTTTGGCACCAGTTGTTGAGGATTGAGACATTCAGACAAGGTTTTTGTACTTTTCTATATTGATTATGCAACACGCAACATTTCACAATCTGTAATCTGCCTGGGGTACTGGGGTACTACTGTAAATAACACAAGAAAGGCGCCAGCACTCTCTCAAAGCCAAAGATGGAACATACATATATGTGTATAAATATGTGTATATATGTGTGTGTTTGTGTGTATTATCTATAATATGTGTGTGGGTGTGTGTGTAATATATGTGTGTGTGTGTGTGTGTGTGTGTATATATTGTGTGTGTGTGATGTTGTGTGGGTGGGTATGTATGTGGTGTGTGTGTGTGTATATATATGTATGTAAGTATATATATAATAGATATATATATATTATAATAATATATATATATATATATACATACACACACACACAAAAACAAAAATGCATGACGGTCTTGTGACTTTCATCAGATGCAACTCAAAAATAGATCACAAGCAATACACACACACACTTCTCCAACATGTGATGTACATGACCAGCATTCATCAGCCAATGACCAGCTAAAGGAGAGGAACACATTCCTCTGATAGGCTACAATGAATAGGCTTGAAGAAAAAGGAGAGAACAATATGGTTTGCACAGTAAATGTCTTCCATTAAGTGATGCTTTAAATTCAAAAAATATAACTTAAAATTTTTTTTACACAATATTTACGCACCATTTTTTTCAGGTCACACTGCCCAAGACTGAAAAGAATCACAATGGAGAAATAAACAAGTCTGAATTTGCAAATTAAGTGTTTGCTTCTAATTGTCCTTATCATGCTACATCAAGTTTTAAACACGGGCAAGTGGCAATTGATGTTCTGATAATGCTTCCACATAATAAATGCACATACAATCAAGATCTGATGCCTTAATGTTTTGCACTGTAATGCTTTTGAACATATTTTAGTATTTCTGATTTTTGGTTGTTTTTTTAATGTTCATTGTTTTAATTTTTTATTTTCTTTATTGGTTAGACAAAGACAAATGTTCTGCCATGGTGGGACCATGACAAATTCTATTCCTTTCTTTTTAATAAAGCACCTTTTTTTTTCTTTCTTTCCTGACATATTTGAACATATCATTGAAGCTATTTTTCTTGACAAAATTGTCCTTTGGCTTAAGGTTCACTTTTAGGTGACTGGGTTAGTAATAGAGTGAAGGTGAGTTTAGAAATGTATCAAGGCAGTCTGACACGAAAAATGAAACCTGTCACTGGATGGATATTTCTATTTTCTATAAGAAACAACAAAGACACACAGTTGACATAGTTAATAACCTGTAAGTTGCAGATTGAAAAGCTTTGACATGTAGTTGAAGTGGGCATACAGCAAGTAACTAGCCATGTGCAAAGTGTAGCGTAACCACATTTCCAACACCTGCGGCTCTGTATTTAACCAGAGCACTGGTGAGCTGAGCACAGTTTACACTGCTTATACTACTACTACTACTACTACTACTACTACTACTACTACTATTAATACTTGACGTCATTAATTGGTTTAAGGAATGATAAACCTCAAATCTCAGCCCATTAATCCAAATGACGGCAGGTTCAGCCAGAACTTTTTCCCTGCTCTGGCAGAGTGCCAAGGTAGTTTGGAAATCCAACTCTGGGTGTAGCAATAAGAATGGGGCCAGTCTATTCTCTGTACAGGGTTGGCAAACAGACAAGTGAAACATTTGTTGAACATCTATATATTTAATGCCTGATAACTGAGCATCAACAATGGCCTACATAATAACTTGTTTTGGTTTTGTGTTAGAATTACCACCTTTGCCTGGTTTCTGTTTTCACTGAACTTGAACTGAGTACACTAAAAATATCAGGAAGGCGATTTCTAGTTCATCTATTTAACAGAATTTGCGCTTGACCTTGCATGATTGATTAAATATCTGCTAAAATAAAAGATGATACCATATATTACATCTTTACATATTGACATTCACCAACCAAACATTGTTTCACAAGCTCTAAACAAAGGTAAATAATGAATGAGCTCATGCACAAGTATATCTGTTTAAACCAGTGAGACTAGGCATTGCTTCATGATTCAGAACTAATTACACACAACCTTTGTCAAATATTGTGTAATTATATAATTCTCTATATAACATGCTGTATGTGTAGTATTGTTCTTGCTTGAATGGAAGGTTCCCATGATTAATCTCATAACAGCCTCTTTCAGCCAAGACTAAATAGCTCATTGAAGTCATTGTTTGACGCATTACAGTTAATCTGTTCAAGATTCCATTTGTTTAGTCTTCTTTGAGTTAGTTCAGTGTCCAGTGCTGCTTTAATCCTTCACCAAAGGGACCATCCAGTAAAAACAAGGCACTTTTAGCCACTTAAACTGCAAGATGAGTCTACAACAGAAACGACTGTGTCCACTCTTACCTAATTGGCACCTTGAAGATCCCCCTGTATGTCTAAGTGAAGTTTCGGTTTCAGATATTACCATCCTCATATTATACCCACTGCCCTAATATATCCACTGTGATAATCATTATGAGTCATATTTTTCTAATTATTATAGTTGGGTATTATTGTAGTTGCCGTGCATCGCTCTCTCGCGATCGTTCTCTCTCTTGATTCCTTGCTCTTTCTCTCACTCCCCCCCTCAAAAAAAAACAAAAAAAAAAAAACTGGTGCAGGCAGATGGCCGCACACCAAGCGTTCTGTCTAAGGTTTCTGCCTTGGTGGAAGTTTTTTCCTGCTGTAGCACCAAATGCATGCTTGGGGGTCAATTGTTGGGTCTCTGTACATTCTACTCTGTGGTCTATCTGTAAGTAGTACAGTAGGTAGTATCCAGTAATAACTTTTGTTATTGATTTGACACTAGACATACAATTAAATTGAATACCTTTTTTGCCTTTCTTGCCTCTCGTTTTGACATAATGATCCTAATGATGTCTGGATAGTTAGCTGAGTTAAAGATATCAAGTTTGTGCGCCAGAAGTCAGGGTTTGTCACTATTAACTTTTTTACTGTATGAAAACCCGTACAGCCTTGAAACTGCAGAAAATTGATAATAGTACATCACAATATGCTAATTTTGGTTTTGTCTACTTTCTGTTTCACCATCATTTTTGAGTGAGTGAGCCTTTTTATTCCGGTAATGCATTACATAACCCTCCACTTACTGTCAGCCACTATAATAGCTGCAGAAACAAAAGACTTCTCTTCCAGGAAATATTCTTTAAAAGTGCTTTTTATGTCTTGTTATAAACTTTGTTACTTCCATGTCCTCTGATTTTAGGGTGCCTTCAGCCACTGTTTGAGCACAATCGTTTTCTCTACGGTCAGGTTATTTCAGTTTTTACAGTGCTATTTAGGTTGAGTGCCTGAATCCTGTTCATATCAGCCATGTTTGTGTTTTGTCGGTGTCAATAACTTTAACTACTGGGTTTCAATTAACACAAGCTTGCACTGTCAATTTTAAAACTGTCTAACAGCTGTCAGACATCTCTAGAAAATTACAAGATATTAACACATTGATGAGATGGGATTTTTTGAGTCGTACTCCTCCAATAGCCAGTGTATTATCTACAGAAGATGAAAAAAATATTGATATTGGCCCCAAAAAATGTCATATCGGCCGGTCCCTAATTTAAAGTTTTTATCGGCTGATACCGACGACGTGCCGATATCATTGTGCATTCCTTGTTTACGTAAGAGTTAGCTTTAGACTTGATGTTGTTTGATGACATGTTTGTTACAGGCTGTCATGTACTTACAACAAAGATCACATGACTTTTCACAAGCTTATCAAACAAACCACAATCCAATTAATTTTGGAGTCCCTGAATGAGCACAGTGGGATTATTTCATAAGAAACTATTATAATAATGTTGCAGCTATACTGTGAGTATTACTTCATTCCCTGTGCTTTTTCATCTGTATCTGTCTTTTTCACACAGTTGCTTGCACATGCTCTTAAAAATAATGAGGGACGCAGTCATTCTAACATGGAAGCTATACTAATACTAATGAGGTCACATCACCCTGCTTGTCTACACTTGAACCCAGTGACTGTCATGCATCTCCTCTTGCCTGGATTGCAATTTGAGGGAAATCCAACCCTTGTGAATCTATTGTCGCTTAATGATTCCTGTTGTTCATTGTAGCCCCTGTCATTTTATAATAACAGGAAGACAATGTATCTAGTGGCAAGGCACCAATTTCCCAATATCTCTCTTTTGCCGTGTCATCTGTCCACTGATACACACAAAGGTTGATGTCCGCGCTCCATGGTTTCTGTGTGTCTGCACCCGGGGCCAGAGAGCTGTAGCTTTAAACCAGCAACACTACAGGGGGAGAAAAAGGATTGAGGGATATTGATAGATGGTCCTCTTTATAGAAGTGTTTCAGCTTGTTGGTGTCATCTCGGTCAGCGTAACACTGGGGTTTGTTTCTTTACATGTTAGTTCAAGTATGGTGAGTGATCTCGGTGCTCTCTTCCTATGAGCTCTGTTTTTTCTCTCTCTGTAATGCACACACACTCCCTCACAGCCATGAATTGCTGCATTCTTTGTAAGGTGAGTTTTTTTTTTCGGTTTTGTACAACACTTGCAGTGGTAATGGAAAGTCTCTTGGAGATGGGAATGGGGGGGG
>NC_045742.1:8638475-8653554 GCF_008692095.1 Etheostoma spectabile
GGGGGGGGGGGGGGCAGAGGTAGAGGCAGCTGAACCATCAGGTGATAATCCTCACATACTGTTACAAGCGATAACTGACGTGGTGTACTGAGTTGCACTGTAGCTAAAGGCCAGAGGGAATTTTAAAGTCCCAAAGTCAGAGCTGGTGCAGGGGCTTCTCGATAGTTCTCCCCCCTTGGAAAGAGGTTTGAAATGTAAGTGAAAATAGTCAGATGTCTCTACACCGTATGGCCGTGATTCTGAGCCATCTTTTCAGTGCATGACAGAATTTAAACATGATTGAGTAAGCCGAGTAAATTAGCCGGATAGAAACTGCTGTGTCCACATTGAATGCTTTGTTCAGAGGGAGGCGTGCTCAGCGGATCTGTCTGCAGTTTGGCTGTCATCACACCACGGCTAAGGCTGGAAACCATCTGCGGGTTGGAGAATAATCACTTACTACCATCTGTCTGCATGTCCGTTTCTCTGTCCATTTCTTCCATCTATTCAGTCGACCATTCATCTGCTCATGTTTCCTTTTGTGTGCTCATCTGAATCGTCTGAAGTCTGTCTCAGCTGACTTGTGATTATTATTATTACTCTTTTATTGCAACAATCCTCCGAGGAAAGCATGATAAATCAGTGCCTTAGAAATCTTCATCTAAGCACTTTACAGTTTGTTAATGCTTTGAATAAAACCTCTGATTATTCACCTGAAATTCTGATGGCATGACTGTCAAGATTAGCCAATTAAACATTTGCTACTGCCTGACAGTTAGAGATCAGAGGCCACTTGACTAATTACTTTCTAAATGAATTATGACAGGAGTGAGGCAGGTTTGTGTTGATAGTTGTGTAAAGCCCCTGGAGGTTAGTGTTGTGTGTCATCACCAATGTAAAACAAACAAATGACAAACTTTGTGGTCGCATCACATTAGCAATGATCCAAGCACTGTAGGGTTGTGCCAATGGACAATTTCATCTGACTGACATCACAATGGAGAGCCCGCATTGTGATGTCACACCCCCCACCCTGTCAGACACACACTAATCCTAGTCTCTATAGTTTCTATAGTTGACCTAAAAACTTTGCTGGGATTACGCTGTAAATTAAGTTAGTCTGTGAAAATACAATGTCAGGCTACACAAATATTGATCTTGACATTGTTAGTCTCTTCGGTTTTTTATTCTTACACTGTACATTTAACTTAAAATATTTAAAGAAAACAGCCCTTATTAATGAATTATTAGTAGCCTAATGTAGGGCTGCACAATTAAATTTTAATCACAATCACGATTTTGACATCTCACGATCAAATTTTGCGTGATCAAGTGTGTTTTTTTAATGCGTCATTTCATAGAACGCTCCAGGTTTTTTGCAAAGATAATCTACCGCTCTGTAAACCATTGTCTGTTCATGTGCCAAAGTTGTTCCCTCCACCGCGCAGCTTAGTTTCTAGACGTAGACAGTCACAGAGGACAGAGTAACGTGAGGAAAATTCAACAAATAGCAGTCGGTCGTAAGTCGGTCACAAGGTTTACCAGTTTACTAGTAAACGCAACATTTTGTCCCGTCTGTGTTGTTTTTTAGACAGACCGCAGTGATCGGTAGTCGGTGCTAGTTAGCGTCTGTTAACTCACAGGGCTCTAGGGCGCAAGTAATATTTTTCCTCTAGTACGCACCAGTACACTAATGTCCCCGCATCCGCTGCAACATTGTTAATAACGATATGGTTTAATTTTGCGTTACATGACTCATTTCTTATGTAAAGCCATGCCTGTGTTGGATCTCTCCTCTACTCTCTCTTCCTCTTACTCTTTGTGTAGCCCCGCCACACAGCGGCGCCGGTCCACACTACATTTGTCTACAGTTTCAATTGTTATTAACACAGCTGTATATTGTTAAGCATGAGAGGCAAACCTGTATTTGTACCAGTGTTTCCGCTGGTAACTCTGCAATCACGGCCGCCACGGCGAAAAACACAGAAGAAGTTTTGAATGCAACTAACTTCAGTTGGTAGAGTAACAGCGTGTGAGACGAGCCTGCTGGACCTGCAAGAGATGTGACCCATGGGCAGATTATCATATGCCTAGTTCATAAAAATGCAGCGCAGTGACGATACAGACATTTCATACACACGACGTGTGTAACTCTGCTGCCCCGCCATTTGACCCGTGCTGGACCTGTTCATGAGTCAGCCGTCTCTCTGTGAGTAGCGTCCATTGCACTCCCTCTCTCTCCCTAGGTCTTTCAATCACTTATTAGCTTTCTCAGAGATACTTTAATTTGTAATCTATACAACTTCAACATAAGAAGAATGTAGCATAATATGGATGGGAAAGCAGTTATAAATATGTGACAATACATTTTTTGGGGGTTAAAATCAACAAATTATATTTATTATAATTAATCGTGATCATAATGTTGATCAAAATAATCGTGATTATCATTTTGGCGGTAATCGTGCAGCCCTAGTCTAATGTAGTGTCTCATGAAATCTTACTTATTGTCACATAGCTCTTCTCTGGCTACTGCACTGAAGCGGTAGTTTAAGATAAGCCCAGATTTCAGCAAACGTCAAATAACTTTTGTCTGGTTAATACTTTTAAAGACAATTTGCCTTGGCCATAATGCCAAATCAAATGAAAAATGAAGGTGATACATTTATTAAAACACGGAAGAACACTCAAGAAAACGGGATTAACACTCAGACCGAAACTTGTCATTTTCATTTCACTTATGAATAGCACTACAATTAACTTTTTGTTGTGCAAAGCATGTGCTACAAAATAAATGATGTTATTGAAATATTTTAAAGTGGTCATTTGCTACACAAAGGATAAATTAAAAAACAATATGCAAAATCTAAATTGAATAGCTCCGTAACGGATTGCAAAAAGTGCATAGAGAAGTTTAATATCTTTCACTATAGACAATGTATCAATTTCATTTTTTTCTGGCCAGAAATACCAATATATTCACTTTCTCTGGTTTTAATAAGATGCATATTTGAGTGACTACACTACCCGCTCTGATGAAGTACTGGTAGCACAAACAGTGCACAGTTCCATAGTTTTCTCCAGAGTGAATGTCTGTGAAGTCTGCTACTGGCTTCAGCGCGTTGTTTACAGATTCCAGAACACTTATGTCTTGCCACGTCAGCTGGGGGAGTGGGTGGCAACTTTTGTCTGTGGCAAACACACATTTGATGGCTTGCTCCTGCTCCAGCATTCTCTCCACCATTTGCTGTTTTGAGCCCAATCATGTTGGACAGTTCTGTCAGTAAAGGCACATTCAGCCATGGGCTATTCATGAAAATTATAATGAACCCAATGGCTTAAACTGCAAATGTAGGCTTTACATATACATAGACTCCATAGGGTACATTTAATCACCTACAGGTGTAGTTTTTCAGTCAAATTATTCATGTTGTGTGTCTGGCAAACTTTCTCTGTAGGCCTAGTGTGTTTGTTTGCAAAGATGCAGATAACGTTAAATAATAAAATGCATATTAAATCATTTAAACAATAAGTCATTTGTTGTTGGATAACTGTTTTAAAAATTACCGGGATCAATGTGTGCTCAGGGAGTTTTATTTCACAGTGTTGACTTCCCGGAAAACCCAGAAATCTCGGTCTGTGCTGGCCCTCTGTTGCCCAAGTGAGTGGTTAATTGCCTGGTTCAAATTGTGCCCAAAGCAACTTAACCATGGCCATTTACACTGTGCATAAGACTGGGCGCCCTGACGATGATATCATCGTCCATCACAGTGTTTTACTTTAAATATAGTCAACTGCCAATTTAGGGGACATCGCCCAACCCTAAAGCACTGTCTTTTGAAACATGCTTGGGTTACATATAGTCTGCACAATACTTTTTTCTATATTTGTGATTTATTTTTTTAAGAGAGACATTTTGCTATTTATACAGTATGATGATGATGATGATGATAATTACCTACATGAGCAAAACACACATTTCTGTCTGGCTTACTATCTTTGAGATAAAATGTTAGTTTGTAATGCACTATAATAATAGTATTGTACTGTTTTTTATTATTATTTATTATTACATAATTATTTCCCATCCTGAAACTGCAGACCTTACTGTAGTATGTATTTTAACGGCTAAATGCTCACTTATGGAGAAAAAGTTGTCAGCTTTCTATTTATATAACTGGGGGAAAACATCTTTGTGCCTTACAATAGATACATTGTGGAGGAGTACTTCAAAATAAAAGATCCCTACACATAGGAGCTGCTGCAGATGTAGGCCTTCCTAAACATTTCTCAAATGTAAAAATATACATCTTCAGAGAGTTGCAACAAAATGAATTTATGTAACCTGTACAATATCTTTCAATTTTCATTGTCAGTCCCTCTATTTGGCTGACCATTAACCAGCCAAATAGTAATTTTAATAAAAGTAACTTTGCTGTGTTACTAGTAACTACTTTAAAGTAGTTATTTTATTGTCTGCTGCTTCATGCAACATATGTTTAGAAACTCTTACACAGCCACTAAAATATCACAGCTAATTTAAATATATAGCAGATGTTAAAGTTTTGATTAAATAGGGATATGGTAAACTTAATTATGCTTCATCAGTCAACTCAGAGCAGCTCAATGGTAAATGTGTATGGAAATGTCATTGATTATTACCAGCTTGATTGTGTACTGGATAATCAAGTCTTTGTAAATAAATGGCCATACCAATTATGAAATCCCACATCAATATTTGCGATTGTGCTGAGTTGTCAATCTCCTTTTTGAAGAAGTGTTGTGTGAATGTTATCATCATGTACAGACACTGTATTACACCCCAGAGGCAGAGACCTGCTCAGCATGTTTCCATAACCTACAGAATTATCCTTTCACAAATACCTTACTGTAAGATACAGCACATGAAAGGGATAGAAGAGGAAAGAGATAAGGGGAGCCTATTTTTAAGTTTAAAGCCCCCACAGGAGCAGGGAGCAGGTTTGTTCTAGGATTCTTTCTTCCTAAATTTGCCAGGTCAAGTATACAATCCCTTTTTATCTCCAAGCCATCGCAATGATCGAAAATCTAAGGGGGCTCAGTTGCTTCTTCTGTAAGAACGTTCCAGCAAACACAAAGGACTGGAATTGTCACTTCCAAACGGGGAGTGTCCACTAATTACAGTTAAATAAAAAGGAAGCTCTGATAGAAAAATTGGAATAAATACTGATTATTGAAACTGATTGTTCACTGATTGTCTCACCTGCTGATTCATTTTATGATTGTTTAGTCTATTATATATATACAAAATGCCAGAAAATATACCATCAGTCATGGACGTCAAACGATTACGATTGATTATGCAGATGTTTTAGTGTGTACAATGATAAAAACTAATTGGGCAAATACAGTGTTGTTAAGGTTAGGGGGATATCTTGGTTATGGAAAAATTAAACTAGTTAGCATCTGGTAAGGGCTAAGCAACTAAAACAGTTGGTTAGGATAAAAAAAAAAAAGGCATACCTAAATTTGGTCTCATTACACGCCAGACCTCCACACGCTTACTTTTCACCTTGCTATTTCTGTCATTGACGCTGAAGTTTTGGCAATGGACATAAATCATGAGGCGCAGAATCATCCAATATGGACATAATTCCTTGGGAAGCTCTCTGGACCGACCAACCAAATCCAAAACCGACAGATGTGAAATTTGAAGAAGACGTACTTTATTAATCCCTAGGGAGGAAATTAAATTAGTTTTCACTCTGTTGTTATTACACATTACACACAGGCCCAAAGCATGCATACAGTACATGCACAAACATGACCTATACATGCATTAAATGAAGAGATGGCAGAGGAAGGGGGCTGCCAATGATGAGTTTATTAATTTCCTGCTGATTTATTTCATGAATTTATATATTAAAATTGGATTTTAGCAGCATAAACAATATAGTAACTTCAAGAAGGAGCACAAGCCTTTTAAATAACAGATGCAGTGGAGGCTTTATCCCATAAGCTAAGGCATTGTTCTGCAAGTTGGTATACTTGTTATGGACGTTTATTGTTTTATAAGGAAATCGTGTGCACTGGAACACACCTTTCTTCATGTTTGAGCTCAAACTACACAATGTAATAGGTTTACTCTCTACCCTTTCGTTCCCACATTGTTTTTTTTTGTCAATGTGGTGAGAGCTGTGATGAAACGAAGAGCACTTTTCTGTGATCAGATGCTCTCATAAGTCATTAAAAGACCACAGTGGGGAAGCAATCATCCCCCCTCAGCTGTGGAAAATGAAGGTGGCCTAACATATAATGGCTCCTATAAGGGTGGGTACCACAGCTATGTTATTATAAAATAAGGAAAGAGGGTATATGAGTGTGTGTGACCTCCAGAAGGGGGTATCTTTGGCATAAATAGGCAAGCCCCGAGCAATTTTCAAGGCAGATAATTGGACATGGATTCAGGCCATGGGTTGGCCAAAGCCCCTGTAGCTATGAACTTATTTGTTGGGATACGGAGCACCTTGTCAGGTCACATTGTGTTCTGGACTAGTGCATATTTATAAGTCCCTCCTGGAATTTGCAATGTCGCGATTGGGCCAATTCACGCAAATTTGACTAATCACCGTGACTTTGGTGCGACTCGCAATTTTGACCAATCACCGCAACTTTTTTGCTTATTTGACCAATAACCAGTGGTTCCTGTGACTTAAACCAAACCTAGTAGTCCCACTTTCCAGACTTTTTATCGGTATGTGACTCTGAGAGCCAATGAGCAAGCAGGAATGAGAATGGGTTGACGTCCCACTTGTCGCCAATTTCCTTGTTTACCGAGACGTGTGTGACTCGAACATCTCACATTTACCAACAAAATGTACAGCAAAAGGCCGTGCAAAACATTCAGACCGTCCTGCCAACCTGTATACATTTTAACATCCATGTACGCTGTAACAATTTTCACTCTGAAGCCGTTGAAAACTGCTGCTGTTTTTTTTAATTCCTCTTTTTAATCAACTTTAGAATGGGTGTGTAAACTTACGCAAGCCACTGTATGTATGCTGTACGTTTGCTGTAATAAATTCATTTCCATTTAATTAAGAAGGTGATGGTACACAATGCATTTCAGCCAGCTCACATGGATTATTATGTGAATGTCAAATATGTACTGTTTTGATAGGCACTCTAACCTCACCACTATCATGATAACTCCCCCCCGCCAAGGGGAACATAGACTTGGAGCCTGCATGTTGGGCTTATTAAATGCTACATGAATAGCAGCAGCAGTAGCTGTAAGTGACAGCATGGCTGTTAGGTGAGCTGTGTGACAGCTGTCATGACAGCAAAAGAGTGAGCAGAGCACTCACGGCTTCGGTACACCCCCATGATTGAACAGGTGTGGTGGATATATGATGCAGTGGAACAAGTACATGTCATGAGAGAACAGATTTCAGCTGAACTAGCTCTCGGGCTTCGCTTTATTATATCTGTCAAATTCACGTAATGCAATCAAAAGCAAGGCTGGACCAAGCCTGTCTCCCAGACAACCTTTTTGTACCACTAAACTGCAAAAGCAAATGTGTTAAATATAAAACTAATGCCACCCAGATTCATTTTGGAATAGTTTTTAAACATGTCCTTAATGTTCTGAAACATTTGCAGTCTGGTTAGGTTTAGTCATAAAAACGACTTAGTTTAGTTAAGATAAAGATTGTGGTCTGGGTTAATTTCATCCGTTACTGAACTTCTGGTTACACATGTGACGGAGAACGTCACGTAGTTCTGTTGGTTGCTTTAAGTAAAAAAACGGTTTACTTTTAAACAGGAGTCTATAACCTGCTGCTTACGTGGAATTTGGCGCTCTTACACCGGGAACATTGCAAGCATAGTGCCGTGGAGCGTAGATTCGCACGCCTGGCTGTTCACGCCCCACATATCTCCACGCCGGTCACAAAGCGATCCTTCTCCTCTCAACTCTACAGAACGTCTCTCCATCCCCGTGTGTGCGTAGGTGTATTGTTTTTAAATGTTTTATTTGGTAAATTATCTGGCTGCACTGTGGCCCTCCTGTATGCGATTACGTTGCTGGCTTGACACAGTCACACGCGGAAGAAATAGAGGAGACTCCGAAACAATTGCTGAAGCTCTAACGATGGCAGCCATTGTGGCCGCTTCGTGGCTATTTGCGGAGTTTCTGTGCAGTGCTACGTCCTCTGTCTTCCTGCATTGCTCCCTTAATAGATACAAGAGGCCACTAGAGGACACCACCACCATAAATGTAAATATGAGTCGTAATTGCTGCTTTAACAAACAACTTATGGGGAGGACAACTTTTCTGGGGAGGACAGTCTCAAACATTTAGGAGACCGGGTATAATGTTTTGCTTTCAACACAGGCATCACACATTCACCTACCATCTCATACTTGTAAACTATGAACAGCATCTTCCTCTAATGTAACCAGGTGGTTTTAGTTGCCTAATTTGAACCATAATTAAGTTCCATTCACAGATATTGTTGGAATAACCAACTGGAACATGTTGGCAGTGAAGGTTTTCTAGTAATGCAATAAGAAACGCATGCATGGGTGATATGGCTGCAAGGTTACAGTCTAAGGTTAAAGTGTCCGGTAAATAATATTATACAGTAAGCTCAGTCAATTTTATCAGCTACGGCTCATAAACCGACAGGGAAAGTTATTTTTTGAGTGCATCAAAAGACGGTGAACATCTATTCATCACAACAGCACAGTGTCTCCTTTACAGTGCCCTTCCTCATAATAGCCCCTCACAAACTTTCTCATCTTAAGTGTAAGTAAGTAGTAGATTGAGTGTATAGATTTGCCGTGTATAGTTTTTTTTTTACACTGGCAGAGAAAAGGCCCACAGTTGTACCTTTTTGTATCTTTTTGCTATAAAGGGGTACAAATGCAATGATACACAATCCACCTCCACCCTATTTAGTTGAATGTTGAAGGAAACACAGAGGTGGCCCTCTGAGAGAGGTCCGCCTTGTCCGTTGGTTTACGTAATCGCCATTTGGAGAAATTTCACTCTGTGGGTTTAGTGAGGCTGAGCCTTTGTAATCCTCAACACAGATACTTTTACAAATCCTGTATTTAATTAGATTTTCCCATTTAGTCATTTGCAGTCAGAGGCCTAATTCCAGCATAATGCCTACAGTGAGAGAATGTATTCCTGGCAAGCCCATGGATTGGATTCTGTGTTCTACTTCAGTGTGTAATGGTCCACGGAGTTCAGTTTCACCTCACATATCCCTTTGGTTTCTTTAAGCTTAACAGAACAGCAACTGGCTTACCAAATGTTTCTGTTCTTTATCAGCAGATCAGTGTCATACAAGGACGTTTGGAGTAACTGTACTTCTGTAGTGGGGTACTTAAGAAGATTAGGTAATTAAGGCAGATGTTTCATGTTTGTATGGCAAGTGGAGGGACTGAAAAATGTAGTTGTTAAATATAATATAAATTGCCCTGCAGTACATTACACATTTTTATGGGTTATGTCAGAAAGGTTTTCTGTATTTTATGTACAGTATAAGGTAATGCAACATAAATAACCAACTTTCAATTTTTTAACTCAGATATCATTCCACATCACCGACACAAGAAATTTGCTCTGTTGATGTCACAGCGTACTGACAAACCCTGAAATGCACCTTTTTACATCACGGCAACAAGGGGAGAAGTTAAAGCCCTTGAAGTTCAG
The DNA here is from genome assembly GCF_008692095.1 of Etheostoma spectabile. Lineage (NCBI taxonomy): Eukaryota > Metazoa > Chordata > Actinopteri > Perciformes > Percidae > Etheostoma > Etheostoma spectabile. Next base: position 8,648,158 of record NC_045742.1, read on the forward strand.
ACATAACATTTTCTAGCTGGTGTAAAGTTTCTCTTTAGCAAATTGTCTACCAGGGGACCTAGTGCTGTGATGATGGATAAACCATGTTGACACATTACTTTCTTAAAAATCCTGCCCTCCAGCTTAGTCCAGTGAGACATTTCAAGCTATTTTCATCGTCCTGGTCCTCTATTAACGACTCCAACTGTGGCCAATATTACAATTTTATCTACATGACAAAATATTTAAAATGAACAAATCTGCAATACATTCCACTTTTCTATGGGTTCTAACTTCTGCCTCTTTTTTTAACTGTCAGAAAGGTTTTCTGTATTTTATACAGGAGATTGGAAAATAACACATATATATATATATACACACATACACACACACACACACACTGTTTACAGTTTATATAGTTTGTGCACGTGCAAGCCATTGACAATAATGGGTTTCATAGCAAAGCGCTGCCTCTTACGCGCACAATGCGAATCGACCCTTACTCTCCCGGCGCTGCAAGGCTTCAGTCGGGGCCCGAGTCAGGCCCCAGCCAGCTAGCAACCATTCACTATCATTACAGCCCAGGCCCGGGGACACACCCACAGTCAGCACCCAGCCAGCTAGCAACCATCCCGGTCGGCACTTAACTCCGAAGCTAAGGAGGCTAACGGCAGTTTACTGAACCGTCGGGAAACAGACCCAGGCACCCGAGTCAGAACAGCGACCACTCGTAATGTTTCACCTCCGTTAGCGTTACCGGTGTCGTCACTGAAAATAGTTGACACTCACAAAGCAGGAGGAGGCTATAAGAAGATAGCAAAGTGTTTTCAGATACCAATATCCTCTGTTTGGAATGTAATTAAGAAATGGCAGTCATCAGGAACAGTGGAAGTTAAAGCAAGATCTGGAAGACCAAAAGTCTTCCTATTTACTACTTTCTACTTTACGCCACTACATCAATCTGACAGCTTTAGTAACTAGCTACATTACAAATTAAGATTTGCACACAAAGGACGTAGTTCATAAATATGTTGCATTATAAATTAAACTACCCAACAAAAAATAGGCCTCAAGTCCAGTGTAAATAACGATTAAACACTTAGTTGGTTGACGGAACTGTTTTGACAGTTTCCAGTTTCTAAAATGTGAGGATGGTACTGCATTAAGTACTTTTACTTTTAATACTTTAAGTACATTTTCCTGATGATACTCAAATACTTTTACTTCAGTAACATGTTCAAAGCAGGACTTTTACTTGTAATAAAGTAATTTTACAGTGGGGTATTAGTATTTTTTCTTCCATTTACTAAATACTTCTTCCACCACTGGACAAGTGACAACTTCATGTTCATGTCCATCAATTGTCCATTTTTGCATACTTGGACATCAGTGGTGTGGTAATCCTTCTTAGGTTCACATTTGTTTGTGACAATATCATTGGCTGTCACATGTAACACTAAGCCCTGGCATTCAATGACAAGAGAGTCTCAGTTGTCATATTACACACTTGTGTTATTCAGACTGTTAAATTGGTTTTATTGATTTTCTGACACACTGTATGGTTTAATTATATCCTTTGGTCCTGAAGGGACTGCTGATCACATAATTACACTGAGGATTCAGAGAGACAACGGCTATCTCTCTGTTTTAAAAAAGCTGACGCCATCTGAACATTGAGTTGCTTCAATATGATTCATTTAACACAAGCTGCAATAAATATTTCCAACGAAAGTATTAATTGTGTTTCTAGTTACAAGAAGTTTCTTCTTCTGTATTACTAGTGTATCTCAGCAGTGAGCCATCATCCTTTATGCAAATCGTTTAATTTAAAGTAGTACCACCAAACACTGTATCTTAGCATCTCGGCTATTATTAGCTTTTGCCATAATTAATTATTGATGTTGGGGGTTTTAGCTTCCTCTTTCTTAAAATCCATGACATGTTCAGAGGAAAATTATTTCAAAGATTAAGCCAACAGTGCAGCTATGTCAGTAAAACCCAGCAGAAGCCAATCAAACTGTGGAATGCTCACCCAGTCGATGCAGGAGATGAACATGTCTCCAAACACCGCTCCTTGACATACTTAAACACCTGACTTTTATGTCAAGGCCGCCTTTTGATAGTTTCCTCTTCCAAACCAATAGTTTGAATGGAAAGTCATTGCTGCTCTATAGATAATGAACAGAGCAAAATCAGATGTTATTGGATGCACCTGCTTAAAGGGCAACTTTACTCTCACAGTCAGCTAATGGACTGAACATTTCTGATTTTGAAGGCTGTTGAGAGATAACCTTTAAACATGGTGGGTTGCTGCTGATGAAACAGGCTTTGCCGGGAAAGTTTAGGATACCTATGTCTACACTTTTGTAATTGGATTCATACTGCAGGCTTGAAGAAACAATGTGTGCTGGACAATATGCAGACAGCAGGCCATCCTGTAGTCTAAAGATAAGTTTGAAAAAAGAGTGGATTAAATTGCTGCTTTGTATTTAAAGTGGACTTCAATTCCCCTTATGGTAAAGGTCATTTCATTATCTCTCACTTCACATAATCAATCTGCAGTCTGTTGTTTAAAAGTTGGTATCTTAAACATACATTACAAGCAAACCTCGACGACAGAACCAGAGCTTTGTTTGCAAAACATTCAGCACAACCAATTTTCTTCAGATTTGCTCATCTGATTCATCCCTAGGTCACTAGTCATCTCAAACAGTCAATACAAAATCAATGACTCATAAATTAAGAGGAGAAATAAGTAAGTCACAGCAGTATGAAGCAAAATTGGATGTAAGATTTATGGAAAGAACTGCGTATAATAAAAATAAAAAAGGTAACAGTACGAAATTCTGAATTTTCAAAAAAAATACACTTGGTTACACTAAACATAAAATCTGCTTGTGTAAAAGGACTGTGTGGACTGTTTGTCTTTTAGATCAAGATGGCCTACCAATGAATCACAATTGGAACTGGAAAAAACACAGCTTTGAGGTTAGTGATAATCCCTCTCCACAGAACCTTTTGCCGCTGCCGTATTTTTGCTTGTGGTGGAAGAAACCTCTGTTGATGTATACTACTGTAAATAGCACTGACTAATCCAAATTATACAACAAGTATAATAGTTCCGAGGAGGCAATCTGATTGGTCAACCTGACATTTAGAATGTGCTCAAATCAACATGACAGCACAACCAGAGCCATTTGAGCACACCTGTTGCATCACTTAAAATAGCACTCCGCCATTTTTCTGTCAACATTACGGAGATGAATTAAAAAATTGTTTAAAAACATTTGTATTAATGTAAGTAATGCAGGTACAACAGTGGAACACACAAAAGCTCTCCAACTAGTATATAAAGGGATTCATTGGATTAAACAACGTATTGGCTACAACGCTCTAACTTTCACTGGATATGTTTGGATCAGCTGTCCCGGTGCAAGCCCTCTCTAGAAAACAGCTGCAAAATGGGATTTTTGCGGACATACAGAAGCTATATGGAAAAGTATTTTTTTTTTCAGCAGATACGTTAGTTACAACAAGATTGAGCTAGCAAAACAGTTTTGTTTTTATATGTGCGGTAGTTATTAAGTTTGGGAAGTCCCACGATCTCTACAAAGCTAACGTTAGCTTAAGTTAGCATTTTACAGGGACAGGAAATCGTCTTTGTTGTTTGAAATTTGTGGTCGTTTAGTATCAAAATTTATCCATGGAAAGAATATTTTTTTTCAGCAGAAATCTTAGTTACAACAGGATAGAGCTAGCAAAGCAGTGCGGTGTTTATATTTGCAATAATTATTCAGTTTGTGAAGTCCCACAATCTCTACCAAGTTAAGTTTACCGGCTGTCTAAACACGGGACTAGAAATCGTTGCCTCTGTTGCTTTTTTAAATTTATTTTGAGAGTGAATTGCCCCACAATATGAATACAGTTTGATTATATCTGAGATGTTGTTGTATTACACTCAAAGGTTTTATTTAACGTCTTATTATTGGCACTTCAGTGATACTTACAAACCTTGATGAAATCGCCTCGGCCCTAGCTGCATTACTGTCGTGGCAATAATGTAACTCGTGTAATATTACTTAAATAAGTTGAAAGAGTTTTCTGTGTGATTTTTAACAAACTACAGGAACACCTCTGCAAGAGGTGGCATACAAAAACGACATGCTTGATGATAAGATGCAATTTCTTGGGCTCTCAGTACGAAAAACATACAGTATAGAGCTAAGATCTAAAACAAATGCATATGCTTTAATCTTGTGTTCTTCTTTAAATATTAGTTACCTTATATACAGTACAACCCACCTGATTTTCTTGCTATTTGTTTCTATAGGCCTAAGGAATGGGTTAAGACATACTCATTTCCGTCTTTCACTTTATGCAGTGTTAAATCTGTCTGAACTTTGACACACGCAGAATTGCAAAGCCCTTTTATTGTCCAGATGGATTGAGAGAGAGAGGGTTGGAAATGACTCTTACTGCACAAACTCTTGATTGTCTTTTTGTTTATTTAACTGGACTGTGGGAATGAGGAATGCTGCCTGGTTGTAGTGTGTGCAAGGGCAACAACGGAGGTTAATAAACGTGCTTAATAAGAAGCTGTATAATTTAAAACATGCAGTTTCCATTTATAAGAAATACAAAAAATATTATTTTTATGGAGGAAAAAATGCCTTCATCCATGTTTTTTGACACTTACAATCCTGTTCCAGGCACTCAATAATAAACGTTCCTTCACAAATATAGGCTAATACATTATTAAAAAAAAAAAAAACGTATTGGCACACTTTTTTCTCAGGATTTCTTGACACATAATTAACCCAAACCAACAACTACTTTATTCAGCAAACCTGAGTAAAGGTGAACCAATTAAATGCAAACACTTATTTGGTTAGTGATGCCTTTGACAATTGTGTTTAGGGCACATACCATTGGATCACAATGCCCAAAGCTGTTGCAAAATAACTATTGTATGCCACTTCAAACTACATTTCATTTTAGGCTTAATGTTTTCTTTGTGAGTTTTTGTGGTATGTGTGTATTTAAAACATCTGGCACTTTTAGTCTATTCTGCTTCATTACAAGCTCACCTAGGATAGTTCCTTACAACTTTTATTGTAATGGCAATAATCAGTAGTAGTAGTAGTTCACATATTAATTCAAACAAGGTATTGGAATTGCAGGCATACAAGGAGCTATAGAAATCCAATCTAATTAGGCCTTTGGATGAACTCACTTTGAGGCTGTTAGAAAATGTTATGGGGTGGCAAGTCTTCCAGAGGGAAAAACCTGATGAAACAAATGTGGGAATATCCCACGGGAGTACTAGCACTTTTTTATGGAATCTTTCTTTGACATAAATCTAAATATTCTACCCTTTCATTTTGGTATTTATTTGAACAGTCTTTAGCACTCGGGAAA
>NC_045742.1:8653564-8656615 GCF_008692095.1 Etheostoma spectabile
CATTGAAGCCTGACATGAAGCCTCTAATGAGCCTTTCAGTAAATACAACCCCAACACAATCTCCCCCAAAAAAATCATCTTTTCAGCCGTAACTGCACCCTTGCTGTAACAAGTTAGAGCAGATTATCAATCAACTATAAATGAGCGGGGTTAATTAATAGGTAGCCAAAGGGTATCCACAAACATTACTATTCCTCACTATCAGCACTACATCCAGACAGTCTGTTGGAAATTGCTGTGATAGATGTATTGTGGCTGGCCAAGGAATGTGAGAAGAAAATGAAAGCTAGGAGAGAGGTTAAGCACCCTGGGATGTTCTGCAACCTCAACCTTCGGCAGTTAATCGAGGGGCAAGTACAAGCCAGTGCAGAGCGCTGAACCTGTCGCCTCGGTTCCCGGTTCCCACTTTCCATTTCACGCTCATTGTGGTGCACAATCCTGCTCACATTGTAAAGGCACAGAAGCAGGGAATACTTCCCTTTTTTTGTTTTGAGTAAAGTTGAAGGCAATTACATACAAAGTGTTTTGCGCGATTTGAGTACTACCTCAAGGTAGCCTTAGGGCACCTAATGAGTTGATTTTAAAAGCGGAGCCGTGAAAACTATTTATGTACACATGCACACATAAAACTTGTGGTTGTTTTAATACTGACTCAATGCCAGCTTAATAAAAACAACTTGTGACCTAATGTGCCAACAAACACAATGGTTTATTTTCAAATGGGCTAGAATATTGCTGGAGATTTTAGCACTTGATGGGATACCAAATGACAAGAACCTGCATGCGCTGTGGGCGGTTTATTCAACTTTCTTTTAACTCCCAATTAATTCAGTAGTTGGCATGATGAAAACCACTAGTGTCATTGTCTAAACTAAACTGTCATAGTTTTTTAAAGGCTGGGGTTATTCCTTTCACTATATCATTACAACTAAAAGTAGATCTTGTAACATAGGCTTTTTCGTTGCTTCATTTAATCAATGCTACTTCATTAACACCTTGCTGTCTTATCTCATATCTCTTACACATAATGATTGCCTATGGGAACTGAAATCTGATCTACATATTTTCCAAGTGTCCAAGGTTGGATACTAGACGAGGAAGCAAGATTCTGAAGTTAAATTAAATATTTAAAGTTTAAAACGGTAGGCTTTTTGTAAATGGTAAAATATCTTATTGTCAAAACAGTTATACTGTACAATAATCAAAAAAAAATATTTTGTTTCAATACAGTATTGGTATTTCCTATTTATAAACAGTAAATGCCCTTGATGCCTTCTGCGTGTTGTATGCTAGTAAATAATAAAGATGTATAAAATAAATATGAGTGCTCATCACTTCATTGCACACGATTGCAAAGCACTAGCCTCTGGGGGAAATGTGCAATACTGTGGGAAATAACCGGATGTCCAGTGTAGCTGCTCTCAAATGTGGGACGCAACGTCTGCTTCAGTTTATTGTTTGAGCTAAACACCTCTTATCTCAGCATTTATGTTTTGAATTAAGTTTTTGTGCAGCCGGAAATATCTTCGCACACAGTCAGTTTGCAAGTTTTTTCAATGACATTTGGCAGTTTAAACCACAAATTTAAAATGCTGCTGCTGCTGATTTAAAACAACACTGAGCTTCAGTATGTAGCTCTGCTGGAGATGAGGAGAAACTGTCCAAATCTTTCCTATTGCTTCCTGTCACAGCTGACACACTGTATTATACAAACACTAAAGGACACCATGCAAAATATAATTGGAAACTATCAAAGGAATCTTTGGTGACTGTTATATTCTGTTAAAGAGTGAGTCTGTTAATATTATTTTTCTTTCTGTTATTTTTTGTGAACTCAAACATAAGGACAAAATGCATTCATTGGGGTCTATATTCAGTATCAGATTATAGGAAACGTTTGGTGCTCCAGTGAGTATTTACAGCAACAGGTCAACGAATATGGGACTAAATGCACAGTACTCAACATTCATCATCATAATAAAGGAATGTCCCCAGTGCAACCATGTGGCGCATTAATAGTTTTTGTGACAACAATGGAGTTTCATGCCACAGTGGAATGAGATATATTATGATTTGGATACACAGACAATACTTATGGGAATCAATGCATTGATGATTGTGGTCTAAATATGCTTTTGATGATGAAATAAACATGCTGAACTATGCTGTAAAGTATAACAAGTTATTGTGCTGATACATTAAAATGTTTGTACTTTTTTAAGTTGGAATACTGTAGCCTAAACATGCACAGTGCAGCTGTATTAGGCAGTGAAATACCCCAAAATAAAATAAATAGTAAAGAAATACAAGGTAAAGAAATATCATATCAGACTTTGTATTGGCACATACCCAAAATCAAATGACTCAAACTGTGATCAAGAGGACTAAATGTGATTGAGCTACTTTTTATTGGGCCCTTTGACCTTCCATCGATAAGGTTTTGTGTTCAGAAAGAGCACTTTATGTTGTTGATGCCTGAATGCCACTTCTGTATCCTAATAAATCTATATATATTTATATAAGTAGTGTCAGTTAAACACGTTTAAACACCCATTTTAGCGGTGTCAATTTTTTATTGCAAGATTAACGTTCTTTTTGTTTCAACAACTAGTAACATTAGAAAAACTACAACACCACACCGGATCTACCTAGATCGGAAACAAAACAACATACACACTAGTTTGGGCTTGCGAGCCGGCCAAAGAGTAGTAACATGTAGTAAACATTACGTTTTGAGTGGATGGTGAGCGTGAGACAGTGAAATGGATGCCATTTCAAGATTCTGAATGGAAATTTTACTTTTTAAAAGTTGCCAAATGGTTCCATTGACAAGACAAAAGTGACCTGTGTGTTTTGTCATTGTGAAATACAACTTGATGGCCAAGTCAACAAGCACACAGCTGATGCAAATTCTCCGCCCACTGGTCAAAGTATTTTTTTTTCACCGCTTTATTGATGGGCAGTATTACACTGTGTGAGAGATTCAGTACATATCCAGCTGTAAATCTTGCTCACAATACTTGTTATCTATATTTTTATATTCATAGGACA
>NC_045742.1:8656636-8656758 GCF_008692095.1 Etheostoma spectabile
TCTGTTTATAATATTATTCATTTCCATATTTATTCACTTATGCACTTATGAAACCATTGTATACATCCTCCACTTACTGCTATTGCACTTCTGGTTAGAGCCAAACTGCATTTCGTTGCCTT
>NC_045742.1:8656768-8657593 GCF_008692095.1 Etheostoma spectabile
ATGTGTAATGACAATAAAGTTGAATCTAATCTAATCTAATCTAATCTAATTATTTGCTCCAAGTGTGAATGACTGCTCCAAGTGACAATGTTGTGTGTGTGAATTGAACACTACAGTAGGCTATATACAATGGTCCAGCCCCTGAATTCTAAAAGTTAGTGAAACATAAAGGCTGTTCTAATTACAGAGACTTCAGTTCAATATTTGTGATCTTGAATCAGAAGGAATACCCACTAAATGCCATCTTAACACAAACCACAGGCAAGGTTCCAACAGTCCCAGTTACAAATTGGCTTTTAGACAGTCTGCTCTCTGAAACACACAGCCATCATTCTGCCTCAGTGATCTTGACAGCCCAATTCCACATGTTCTCTTCACAATGTGCACAGACATATTGTTGTCACAGCAACCTTGCTTTAGCAATAAGAAGTTATAGTTGACGTTATTCTGCTGTCTGTGGCAATGACATAAAAACACAGCCAATTGAGGTACTATTGAATTAAACTTAACACGTAGCCCATAAAAGTTGAGAAAGGTGTGCTTCCGTATCCGCCTATTGCCATGAGTCATATTTAAACATGTTTTACAATTCTGTTAATGCTGGGTCAAACGGCATTTGTCAACACTGATTGAGGCAAACAAACAAGTCTGGGCTTGCAAGGCTGTTTTATCACACAAAACGTTTGATTCAGACGATGCAGAACTTGGGTTGCAGTAGCTCAGACAGTACGGCGTTGGGTTGGGAACCGGAGTGTTGCTGGTTCAAGCCCCTATACGGACTGGTAGCTGGAGAGGTGCCAGATCACCTCCTGGGCACTGCCAAGG
>NC_045742.1:8657603-8661384 GCF_008692095.1 Etheostoma spectabile
AAAGCACCAAACCCCCAACTGCTCGGTGCGCCTTTCCATGGGCGGCCCCCCCCACTCTGACATCTCTCCTATCTATAGGTACTGAGCATGCGTGTGTAATTCAGGCCTGTATGTAATGTGTGTAATAACAACAGAGTATGAATTGTCATTTCCCCTTGTGGGATTATTATTATTATTAAATTATAGTATTCATAGCTGAGACTAAGTATGGTAACCCAGAGGAACAGTGAGGCTTTAAGTTTGTATTGTTATGCCTCATCTTAATGCTGACTAATAAACCCATACAGCATATCATAATTTGTGATCAACTTTCAGGTGAATCTTTTCTTTCTTGAACAGGAGAGAGTCCCGTGTATCTACTTATCAGATTTCCATAACAGTTCAATCATTTTGGAACGGTATCAGCACAAAATCATTGATAATTTACACCAACTTAAAACATTGCTTAATAAAATGTTAGCCTAGTGAATATATTACTCTATTTCAGGTTTGACATTGTGTGGTGCCTCATGCATTATATTAAGCCAAGAAATGTCGACTATAGACGCAAAGTCACAAGATTCAGGTCAAGAAACAAACAACTCCATCTAATTCATCTGATCTAGCTTTAATAGCGTTTCTTATGCTGTGGTTTTTATGTTTTCGTTCCTTGCAGTTAGGTGAAGGAAAGTGGGATAATGGCTGGCTTTGTCGGGCTTGACAATGATCTTAAAAAGCAATAAAATGTTAATGTCTTGTGTAGGCTAAAATGAACCACTATGGGCAATTCACAATAAGCCCAATCCATTGGGAAAGGCAGCGCTGCACACTCTCCATTCATAATATACCACGGCAGGCCTTCTAATAGACGTGGGAGGTTGTTTGCACTACAAAAAGATGGTAATGCTGTTGTGGAAGGGTTGACTCAGCTACTCTAAAACTTGGAAAATGTGCCATGCAGCAATCTACTAATATTTCTAGGCCTATGTCCTAAAACCTTTAGTTCAACAGATGTTTTGAAAATACTGGGATTGTCAACCTGCACAGGAGCAAATCAACAAATCAACATTTATCAAGAGCAGAAGTCTCAAACCACAATACATGTTTTTGTTTTACAATAATCCAGATGGATACAGATGGAAACACCAACAATACAAATGGCTATTATGTTACCATCTGTAACTTCACTGGTGTGAATTGTGTGAATGGTTGATATTTAGGATGTTAAAGAGAACAGACGGACCACCATCCCCTCTTAACCACTATGATTGTGTTGCCCTGAGCAAGATAATGACCTCCAAATGCTACATAGATATTTTACTGGACACTTCTCAGTTGTGTTTGTGTGGTTTTATGTTTGCCTCAGGCAAGTGCTGGAAATACGTAACAGTATGCTCCTAGGCAGCTTGGTTTGCAAAATACATGGGAATACTCCTTTTTTGCTAAATATTTACTAAATTAGAAGTTGACAGGAAAATCAAGTAAATTTTGTTTATATCGCCCAATATTACAATTCACAAATTTCCCCCAAAGGTTGAACAGATTCTTACAGCATATGACCCCCTCTCACATAAGACCTTAGTTTCAGATAAGGAAAAAAACTAAGAAGCCATCCAGGGAGAATGATCCCTCTTCTGGAACAGACATAAATGCAGACCAATGTAACAGAATTACAATTAAGTTATAGAAAGATTGTAAACATGTAAAGAAGGGATCCTGGAGGACATTAAAAACGTTTGGGTGTCTCCAAATAGATGGATGGACCTGAGCCATACAAGCTCCTCTCCATGGTTAAGTGATGGAAGAGGACAGACTACACAAACACAAGGGGCAAAGCTATTTTTTTTTTACACAGGAGAAAGCAAACAAATGCACGGAGGGATAGAGAGACATGGGTGCTATGCACACAAGGAACGGAAAGAGATGGGGACAGGCTAAATCTCTTGAAGGACGAAGATCCCAATCCTAAACATCTAGATTAACGCACCGACAGGTGGGAGAGTCCCAGGACAGCTGATGGTCCAGTACAAAGCGATCAAATAAAAAGAGAATACATGGAGGAGAAATAAAGATTTAGGTTTTCAGAAAGTTGACAGTATTCTCTTTAGCAGGAAAAGCATAGACAATAAGTACTAGGCTTAATAGATTTATTAAAACTGAGATTGAGCCACCGGAAGGATAATGGTACACAGCCTGTAATTGTAGATGTATATATTTATAGAGTACATGGAATAAAGTAGTACACCTTTACCATAGGAGCAAGTTTATTTCCCTTCTTTGAAGACGCTACTTGATCCGATTTAGAACAACTAATTGAGCTAACCAATAAAATTGCAGTTGGGTTGTTTCGCCTCAGTGGAGCCGCAAAGTCTTAAGAGAGGAGTGCTATCATCAGACGAACACTTTAGCATGTTGACTGGCAGACAATGACAGTATGACAACCTTCATTTCTGATTCGAAGGGTGTCTGTGTAGCCCAAGAAGTTAGCACAGTTTCGGGGAGCGACTCCAAAGCAGATTATCACTTTCATCCCCTCCAAAATCTTTGAAGCTATGCAACAGTAGGCACAGTCCTTGAACCTGAGATGCAAGAACCAGCCTTAAATATAACAGAATCCAGTCTGCTTTGTATTCAGTCAAAGTATCCCACAGAGAAAATGTAAATTCAAATGCACAAGACGCATTAATATTCAGGTCTATGCATTGTTAAAAGCAGGCACATTTATGTAGATAATTGGATGGCATTGGCGTTTTTGTGTTCAAAAGCAAAAAATAGAACCAAAGAAGAGAAACGGTTTCCACTCCAGGGCTAAATTTTGAACTTCCCTTATCTTAAGGTGGCCAGGCAATTAAGACCATGGTGAGGCTTTTCTGGAGAATCTCAAGGATCAAAATCAATGGTTAAAAATCCCCATGAAGTCTGTAATGGTTTTACAAATTTAAGGAGAGCTATGACATTATTCTAAATGCGCCAAAGCAAACAGATAAAAAAGCAAGGAGGGTTTGAGGCAGACGCTTCCAGAAAATATATGCTCTGAAATTTCAAAAGCAAAAGCACACTGTGTTGCTTTTATAGTATGTGCTTGTCACTGTGTCACTTTTGTCTATTTGTTTCTGTATTTATTGTGTATTTCTTATGAGGTTTAATATGTTTTTTTGCATGTATGCACCATTCACTGAGGCTAATTCCACGTAGGTGGAACTTGCGGTGGCAATTAACCCTTTTCTGATTTTATACATCCTATTTATATATGCTCTGATAGAAATTAAAATTGTAAAACATTATCACAATTAGTGAATGTTACATCATACAACAGTGTAAAATATCTATCTCTGATGTGCCATTCTCTCAAATTGATACTATAAAGTGACTGCAGTTTTAATGCTCTCATTGCAAAGCTCGAATAAATCAAAGAATTTGCAGATAGTTGGGCTCTTGTAGCAGATCTATATTGGTTGTTCTGGTGGATAGACCTTAATGAAACTTCATCGCCTCACTCTTACATGAGTAAATGAGAAATTAAGCATCAGAGACAGTTTCTCATTTCAGCCTAATTAAAGTTTTAATTGCTTGATGTTGAATAACACAGCATCTTGTGAGAAAGCAGACTCACCATTAGGCACACCACAAATCAGAAGGAGCAGTGAAAACACAAACAAATAATACACGGCAGCTCCTCCACATAATTGGCCATGAATAGTCAACTCCTCCACATTTCTTAACAAAATGACAGGGGTAGGCCCTCTGCTGTAAACACACACACACACACACACACACACACACACACACACACACACACACA
>NC_045742.1:8661408-8665602 GCF_008692095.1 Etheostoma spectabile
CACACACACACACACACACACACACACACACACACACACACACACACAAACACAGTGTTTTATTTGTTATGTGCCTGTTATTTTGATGACTGTGTGTGGTAGACATAACACTGCAGCGATGAGAAATTCAGTAGGTGGACAAAAGACCTTGGAGGCTAATCCTTTGGTTTTGCCATCTCTAGGAATCTACATTTCACACAGCTAGGATGAAGCTAATGGCTGGGGGGTGTGCATGCCAATCTCATTAGAGCCAGGTCTTGGGATTCAGCTCACTATTTCTCCCTTTCCTTCTTTGGTAGGGTGTACGTGCTGTCTAACACTAAGACCTGACAGTGGTTTCCCCCATTTTCTCTCATTCTGAGCCCAGTGGATACCTGTGGTGACAGTAATTGAAGGCTCTCAGATCTTTTGCAATCACTCAGCCTCGTCGTCTTGCAGTCACTGGTCATCCTGTGGAGGAAAATGCACAAACGTGTTTGTTTTACATAAGTGCATCTCTACTTGTGGCCTACGTTGCAGGGGCTTGGTGAGCGTTTGATGAAATCTTTTTCACATTATGCTTTTTGTTATTCAGCAAATGTAGCTATAAGGCTTTTTTATTCTGTGAAGGACCAATAACACACCACAAGGACATATTTTAAGCAATGTCCTTTGTGTCATATGGCAGCCATTTCAACTAAATTTGGTTTCTAGTCTTTGTTTCCAGCCTTGAAACAGGCACATGCATGGGAGTTACTGTTGAGACCCTTTCTTTGTAGCTCTTTGGCACAACAAACTAGAAATGATTAGTGCTCAGTAATATGTACCTTTTTAGTTTAGGTAGCACAAAACAAGTAGGTAATAATCAGCTAAACATGTGGTTAGTGAGGGATTGCTTACTATACTCAGTATCATGGATCACTTTACAAATAGTAACTATTGATTCTTTAATGAATGGGATGTCACTAGTTTGTGCTCCTCAGCTGCAAATTCTGAGTTAATGAGTAACGACTCGTGAAGAAACTAGTTATACCGATTCACAGATATTGATGAACTAATCCTCTAATAATTCATTAATGTACGCTCCCAGTCTGTTCTCTAGCTACACATAATTATCCAGTCCTTGAATCACAGTTATTTAGGAACTAGGTCTACTCATTAATGAATAAAGAATTATCCAGTCGTTCTTCATTTGTTCCTTAATAACTACCCGCATTGTTAAGTGTTGCTGTCAGCAAACAATTTAATAAGAATAATCAGGGGGTCACCAAAGTCACCGGGAATCATTCACCCAGTACTGTGAATGTCTATACAAACTTTCATTATAGTCACTTTAACAGTTGTTGAGATATTTCATTCTTGACCAAAGTGGTGGACCATCCAACCCTGTAACGCCCTGCAGTGCCCTGCTATGCCATGAACTACTACAGCTACTATTTCTTGTCACTGTTTATTAAACTTTTTTTGTGACTCTCATTGCCACTATTCATCACACCCCCAACCGGCACCGTCAGACACCATCTACCAAGAGCCTGGGTCTGTCCGAGGTTTCTTCCTAAAATGAAGTTTTTGCTCGCCACTAGATGCTTCCACCACATGCTGGCTCTTGGGGGAATTACTAGAATTGTTGGGTCCTTGTAGATTATAGAATGTGGTCTAGATCTACTATATCTGTAAAGTGTCTTAAGATAACTCTTGTTATGAATTGATACTATTAATAATTGAGTTGAATTGAAACATCAACATTATTATTCTCAGAGCAACGCTGCTAGGATGGCTAAAAACCACAGGACTGTTTAATACTGTGGAGAACACCTCATTCAGATACAAAGTGGGTTAGTGAATTATTAAAAACTGTTTGTAGGTCAGAAACATAAGTCTCTTGCAACTGCTTATTGAAGCAGCAAAAATCACAAGCTGCCTAGCAGATTCACAACCCGCTCGGCAAACAATGCGTTCATATTGGGTAATTTTGCAAAAACTCTGGGTTATGTTCCACAATGTCTTTGAACATTGCTGGCATAAAATACCGTCACACACACACACACACACATCGACAACTCACACACCTTTGCCTTTCATTGTGATACATAAATGACACCACTTCCGGTGTCCAATATGAATGCAAGTCCCACAGATCATTGGCTGAAGATCAACTCAGCTATGTCCTCCAAACTTTATCCTTTTTCAAATTGTATTTAAATATAAAACAGAAATGGTCAAACACATGGTTTATTTCTGTGATATAATCATTGGATTAATAAATCTTTGCTCAAATTTTTATCATGATTTTGCCATGCGGGTGAGGAAAAGTAAATAAGTGGATAAAATATGTCAGGTCAAAGAAAGTATCAGTGGTGAGAACTGGGTGAACACAAGTTATATAATATGGTGGCTTTATGGATGTTACCTCACTGTTAATAATTTATCTTGATGAGTGGCAACTGTTGTGCTGAATAAGTGATTGGAGGAAGCAGAAGATAAATATACTATGTACTTCCTTAAAGCAAAAATAAAATACCACAGCTTGAAGTTTATATCTTTGACAGATCTAATGTAAAGCTACATCAACACCACTCCATCTAAATCCACTATGAATGTGCTGGGCTTTAGAGCTACTGTATATCAAATGAACGCATCGCAGCAGGAGTGCAGACTCATCACCATAATACAGTCAGTCTCAGTGAAAAGTGAGGAGGAGTTTTTCCTCACCTTGTCTGACGCATCCAGAACATTACCACGAGTACCAGCTGGAAGCCTCATAAATCATTGGGGCCTACAGGACAAAGGGGATCACATGGCACCAGAGCGCAGAAGATGCTAAAGGGTTCAACTTTAGTACGATAAGAGCCTCCATTCAGAGAGCAGGGTTGTGCAAAGTAGATTATCTGTACAAGCGAGGTCAGGGGATGGGGGTATAATTAATACTGTATGAGTTAAACCAGTGACATGCTTCTTTTGCTTCCCACCACTATCTGATTTAAGTAGAAAGGACGGAGGAGAAAAAATGTGGGTGGAGAGCAATGCAGTGTGGGTGGGTTGAAAAGAAAAGAGGGTTGGGTGAGGACCCTGGGAGGAAACACTTCTCTCTCCCTTTTCAGGGCTCAGTATTGCTCTGTCTCTTCTTATTAGAAAGCTAATGCAACTGTCTGTTCTAATACTGGAGAGCAGCTTTTATTCTTTCTTTTTTTTCTCCTTTGCAACCTTTTTCTATTCTGTTCAGCACTAATCTGTGCAGTGGCAGCAGATGATAAGACGGGGCACATTCGCTTACTCTCTGCGCTTTTTACAGGCTTTGTCTTGGCTCATGCCGTACAGTCGTTTGTTTCAATAACTTTGCAGGAGAATCAGAGAAAAAAAAAAAGGTGAAAACTTTCTAGGTGAATTTTTCTGTAGTTTCTGTAATTCGTTAGAGGTTTTCTGTTGATATTGCCCTCCAAAACCTGAAAGAAAGCACGTCCTTCTTTGTCTTAAGCACAAAGAAGCCCCGGTTTTAAAACCTTTTGAAGTGCACAAAGTGTTTGAGCTTATAGAGGTATTGTTCTTGGGGAGAGAGGAAGAATTTTAGAGTGAATTTAAATCTTCAGGCTTAACTTTTACTGTCACTTGTATTGTAAAGATCAAACATGTCTTACTGGACCTTGAATGCAAACTAAGAACACCCCAGGCCAGAAAGAAGAAAAAACAGGGATTCATGAGGACTTGTCTGTAGATAATTCTGTTGTTACTCCACTTCTTGTTCAATTGAACTGCAAAGCACTGAGAAAAAGACAATTACTTCTTTGATGAAATTTCTGCAATGCAATTTTTTGCAATTTCTAAGTGTTATCTTAATAAGAACCTAAAATTAGTTCTGCACAATTATGGCCAAAATGATGAATTACAATTATTTGGATTAGTCTTGAGATCACAATTGATTATCACGATTATTTGTTGATTTTAAGTAAAACAAATTTTATTGTCACATAGGCGATTTAGAACCGCTTTCACATCCATTTTGTGCTACATTCCAGCTAATTCATCCATATTGTGCATCCATTTTGTTACATTACATTCCTCTTATGTTGAAGTTGTATGCCCGTTATCTACCGGATGAAATATTAACGGGGATTTCGGTACCTCATCACTGTGCCATCTAAATGTCTGCGCTGCTCTCTGGTGCAGACGTTAGAGGCAACAAACACATTGCAGCATGTCACGCTAGTAAACACTAAT
>NC_045742.1:8665612-8665697 GCF_008692095.1 Etheostoma spectabile
ACACAGCAGGTAACGTTAACATTAGCTACAGCAGTAACTGGATTAACAAGGATAAGATGTCCCTGAACTAAGACCTAACATTTCA